>NC_092671.1:17199166-17507083 GCF_964355755.1 Antedon mediterranea | reverse complement strand
TTCCTCAGGAATTCCAGGAATGTGTTCAAAAAGACGTACGTACACAACGACGTTACGAAAAGAAATGATGACGATGATAAGTGGGTGTGTCTCACTTGAGGGCGTACTGGTGGCGGACTGATCCATTATCCGACGGGGGTGGGGAAAAATTAATGTTATTAATGTTCTTCTTTTCGTAATGTTTACCTCTCGTCGGAGAGAGAGGCTTATGTTGGTTTATCCAGGTAAGCTAGGCACGATATAGACTTTGCCCTTACGTAAATTTATATATAGATACAAGAAATGCATGTAGTTTGCTACCTCCATTAAGAAACCAAGTTATGTAAAAGCTGCTACAAGTTTGTTTGTAATCATAAAATCTGCTACAAGTTTGTTTGCAATCAGATTGACCCCACACAAACACGTAATCAAAAGTAAACATCAAACCTACTACAAATGCTTTCATTCATTTACTTTACATTCACAATTGATGATTACTACACAAACAAAAGGATTTATTTACTTTTTATCATATTCATGTAACTGTAAGTTTCACTTTTAAAAATGACCATGTTTGGCACTGGTATTTTATTGTTTTTTTGCGAGACTATAGTAACCCTCAAATAGTAGTGGAGTTGTGGCTTGGTGGTTATGATGCTTGGCTACCACTCCTAGGGTCCTGGGTTGAAGTCCTATCATGTGTCAGGACAAAATTACAACTCACTCCCAAAGACTTGTAAAAGACTTTGTTTTATGTAGAGCATCTCGTGTATATGTTTGTCATGTGAACCTCTGAGGGTCCCTAATGATCAGCAATTGCTGGATAGATCACTCTCATTAAATATAAAATATATATATATATTACATAGCCTATGTAAATACGTGAACGTGATTGGTTGAAACTGCGTCACATGACTACCGCTGCGAGGATCGTTAATCGTATATATCCTCGAGAACGATGATATTGACTGAGTAATTTTCATGTGCAACACTCGCGTTTGCCGATAAATAAACAAAAGTCATCTACTGGATCTTGAACTCGGGATGGAATTGTCACTCCATCACAAGACAACGCTTCAACCGCTGCGCCACGGAACTTGCTTGAAGAAATTAATCTTTTAAACTATTTAAGCTATGCATACATAGCGCCCTCATTTGTTGTTAGTCCTCCCTAAATGTGATGAAACACCGTTTGTGATTGGTCAAAACTCACGGTAGTAACCTAGTAACTAGTACGCGCTGAACATCCGGCAATTCGGCTCCTCGAAGAGAAGAAGACGAATTGTTTATTCGGCCAACCTGATTATAATATTATTATTAATAGGCTTATTGATGGAAATTCTTCTGTTAATTTAAACGACCTAGGCCTAAGTGAATATTTTATTGCCAAGGAATCATTAATTAGTAATTATCTGTATATTATTCTTCGCAAGGTACTGTAAGGTGTCTAGGCAGGCTTGTTTACATACATAAATACAAATACTATATAGGTAGGAGGCCTAGCCTAGCTTCACCCAACCCAGCAGACTTGTTCTTGGCTATATAATATAACAGATATCGCCTTTTATATCGATTAAATATAAGATTTGAAATCCCCTCGGGAATGTCAAATCTTATATTTAACCTCTAAGCAGTCAATATCTGTGCAGAATCTGTTTGGGCTTTAGCCTATTCTCATTCCTGGTTGTTTTTACATTGATGACCGAATAAATATTATTATTATTATTATTATTATTATACAAGGCGGTATAAATAAGAGGGAAGGAAGAAACAAGATGAAGCAAATTTTATGTACTGTGTGGATTCATTCATTCATTCATCAGTGGAAAATTACTTCCATTTGATTGTAATTTGCATTATAAAATATACATAGAAATTATGTTCTCTGAGATGTACAAAAACAGATAAATGAAAAACTAACAAAAACAAATACAAAATGTCACATCACTCTTGTATGGTATTGAGGAGGGTTAGAAATAAAACCATACTCATGCATTTATGTTAAGTCAATATTACCTAATAACCAACTAACATCTTATTATATATTATATTTGACATTTTAACAAGGCAGAAAATCATAATCTATAATAACCTTAATAAAAGGTTAGAGATTTACAGGGTGGTAGAATGAGTCTTCTTGGGTAAGGACTATAAACTACATGTCCAGTGTACACAAAATGATTGTATGTGCTTTTAATGAACATCAGTACATTTTTTGTACACCCGGTGTACTAGTTCACACAGCCACTGTCATGGACAGATGAGGAAGTCCACAGCTATGAGCAATGATTGTTGAAATGAAGATTATTATAATTATTATCAAAATTGCAATTTCTCAATCTTGTTGCTCACACATATCAATTTTGTAACCTTTATAATATTTTCTGAATTTATTAGAAAATCATTCTCTTAAAGATAAAATTACACAGATCAAATGATCGGTAAGCAGGAAAACAAAAATCTAGAATCTATGTTATTCTGACCATTTACACAAAATGCAGAGTGGACAGCTAATCGGGATAGATACAGATTCTATGTGGGACAAACATGCGGTTTCTTCTTACCATTATTGCTCATCTGTGTGAAGTGGCTTGACTCCAGAGTCTTCGCACAGATACAAAATTGAATAATACTTAGTTTAAGCTTAACATTTACTATTCCTGACTAAAGTCTTCATCAGTACCTGTACGTGATTATCAGATGATAACATTGTATACAATCATACTGGAAAGTATAAATAGAAAGGGTGCATACATACCCTTCCTGTATGTGTTTGAACTGTAGGTCAATGGAACCATCAAAGTGTTGAAGTAGATGTTTTAAGTAACTCTTAAAGTACTCTACATCTTGCTGTGAATAAGAACAAAAAAATACATTATGAATAACAATACAAATTGTTTACACCATAGAGATAGATTAAATATTCAAATGAATTATAAAGTAATGAAGAATTTGACCATGGATGTTTCTTAATGATACTAAACTGTATTATTGAGACTATAGTCATGGAGTTATAATAATAATAATTATATTTATTGGTTACTCTCCTTTAAAACAGAGGAAACTCTACAAAATTATAGTTACAAAATGTAAGATCAGTGGCATAATGCAGGCCTGAGAGCCTCTGGTTTACAAACACAAAGTGGCCCTCCAATACTGGAGGCCTTGGGCATTTTTAGCCTTTTCCGACATATTTTAATGCCTATTTTATCTTCTGGGCACTGCTCAGGGGGCTCCTAGGTTTAGTCACTGAGTGGTCATCATACAGTAGCCGTTATGCCAACTGTGCAAGATAACTCACAATTGGTGATTGTTTTTTATTAATTCTGATTAATTATCCATGTTCTGTCTTTATGATGTGATCACTTTCAGTATCATAATACTGATTTTAAAATTGAATCACAGATGTAAATGAAATAACATTTTAAATATGATGTTTGGGATAATGAAGTTATTTGAATTTAAAAGAAAATAACGAACTTCATCATGTTTCTTATGAAAATGTATTTTAGACACAGTTGAACTAAGGGACAGCGTGACCTGCTGAGTACGACAATTCAATACCAGTGTGCCCTAGCGGTAGTGGAAAAACATACAGTATTAGGGTGGTTTCGCAATCTTACGAATACGATAACGAAAACGTCACACATTTGTAAAACTTTTGAGCTGATCCCCATTTCATATTCGTAAAGCGTATTCGTGTTGACGAATATCACCAGTCATATTCATAATACAAAACGAGTATAGTTTTTGATCTATTTTGCACATTTTGCATTTCAATCAGGAATGGTTCATGATTATAATATAATTATACTTTTAATTTTATTGAAAGTAATTTACTAAAGTAATTTACTAAAATGCTTTGATGTTACGCTAGGCCAAGGCAGCCAAGCACCAAGCAACACGTACAGTACCTGCGCTTCGCTCAAATTTACCGCAGTCATATTTTGGACGACGCCCTCAATATTTCGTTGCCATGCGAAACAGATTTTTACTGGCTTACGAAAAATGAATACGTGTGCGTGACATATCCGTTTTCGTTATCGTATTCGTAAGATTGCGAAACCTCCCTATTGTCTTTCTTTGGATGTCCTAATTAATAATAATGTAGAAACTATAATTGATTTCCGTGGGATTCAAGATAGTTATAGTACAAAGCCTAGAATGTGCAAAACAAACAACATAAATGTGAAATGCAAATTAACTCTTCGAGGAGAAATGCTATTGTCGGTTTATCCAGGTAAGCTAGGCACGAAATAGACCACTGAATTATAATTATACTTCGAAGAGAATACTGTAGGCTATCACATTGTAAAGCTGGTTTTTCACTAGGTGAATTGTTTATGTAAATCATATATTCATATTTCCATCTTCCAAATCCCTTTCTACAACAAATTCTAGTTATAATTGTTTCTTTTTATGCGAATCGAATAATTGTTGTTTACACCATGAAATAGATAATTCCCGGATCTATTATTCTATATATTGTTTTAACATATTAAATCCAAAACTTACTGATTAGAACAATAAAAAAAAAAATTAACAAGGAAAATATTTCAATATTGTTTAAATAAACAAGCACGAATGTGCGATACTCGGGGTAGTACCACAAAAGAAGCTGTAATGACGTCATAAGACGGGATGTGACGTAACATACACATCAATAATCTCGCTACTAAATAGTTTATACGGCTATACGGTACCATCTTCGAGACGTCATATGGCTGCATCCGGTTTGAAATTTTAAAATCCGTATCTATAGCTTTGAGGACATGTCCCTGTAGTATATTCATGCCAAATCCCAGCTCAATACTACAACGAATAAGGGAGGAATAGTACTTTATAAATCGCACTTTTTACTCAATAGTGTTGGATGGAAAAGGAGAAGATGAGAGAGTCCTTGAGTCGGGTACCCCGAGTAAAAACACATTATGAATAACAATAGAGAATTTTTAAAGACAAGACAAAAGATTATCTATAAATTAATCAAGCATTTTGAGTGCATTAACTATTTCCAAAATACAATAAAAAGTACATTATGAATAAACCAACTTGTAATTAATAATCTGAGTTGTAATCATATAACAATTCATGACAGTAATATTTACAACATAAAGGTCATGAATAATAGTAAATGAATAATTAACTGATTGTAAATAATCTAGAGAAAATACTGTTTTTATCATTTATACTGTAGGAAATATTATATTAAATTTAAAAAGGTTTCTTATCTTAATTAAGTGTGTGGGCAGTTTTTCCCGATGAAGTATTGAAATTCAGCAGTTGAGGTCTCCTTAACATGCTTTTTTTCGAAAGTCCGACATTACCTCACTGAAATAGATGCTGTTTCCAATTTTTAATCTTTTTATCTTTTAAATTTGTATATTTATGAATCAATCCCTTATACTCATTTTGAGTCTTAAGATACTTTTTTTATAAGCTTGTACAAATGTTTTACTTGGTGCAATATTTTTTTGTATTTGCTTTAGTTGCCCCTGACCATTGTGCTCTGTTTCTGTTCTGTATCTGTGTTTTGGTCGAATAAATAAATGAAATAAAATGTATTAATATGTTAAACATGTTTATGTAGTCGCTGCTGCAACATACTGTAACAGTCGGCTTTAATAGTAATTTTTATGTTTTTATCCGAGAACTTCCTTATATGGACTAAACAAATTTATTAACACTCAGTCAAGTGTCTAGAATTGTAAAAGGAGAAGATTACAGATGGAAGAAACACCCATTGTTAAGTAGTTTATTTTTCTATAAAAATGAATATCAAAATATTCTTGCCAAAATGTAATAGGGGGAAGAAAGGAAAGGGTGTTTTTAACAAAATTAAATACTGTGTGCTTATTTCTTTTCCCAACACGCAAACAAATCATTTATTTATTCATTTAAATTTCATCTTCATGGTATGCTCTTATTTTAGCTACTTGAGAAAGTACTTTGAAGGATTTTATTATAAAGATTCTCTTTACAGCTGATATTGATAAAATACATGGTGCGAAATTTACAGAAAGACATTACAGAAATTTACTATTATACAAATAATGAATGTTTTCATAGTGTAATGGTAAAAATAATGGCACGGTGAAATATAACCTTTAATCATCAACTGAATGAAATTATTTGTACCATTACACGAATACAAAATATTCATTATTTGTTTATCTATTATCTATCTATCTTTAAATAGATTCCAGTCATTTGAATCAGAATGCTGTTGACATTCAAAAGTAATAGTATAAAAAAAATATTTTCCAAATGCGAAAACATTTTTTAAAGTACTATTGAACGACCGTTCAATAGTGCGTACTATTGCACAGCATGTGACCCACAATCATTCAATCAAATGACAGGAATTTATTTAGATGTTATATAAAATCTATTAAAGTATCATATTTCAATGCAACAGTTACAAGTTAATAACCTTAGAACTAAACTAACATGTATCATCACTGTAGTCGAGGGATATGGAAAAAAAAGGCTAGGTCTTGCCCACTTTATAATGAATGCTAGTCAAGTCATCCCATTGCAAAGTCACCCCATACAAAGTGGCCCTAATACAAAGTGGCCCTAATACAAAGTGGCCCTAATACAAAGTGGCCCTAATACAAAGTGGCCCTAATACAAAGTCACTCACGAACGAGCTATAATGGGAAGATACTGTTCTGTAGGTAGTGGCGAAGGTCGCAAGCCAATCAAATGTTGCTTTTAGAAATAGAAAGGTTATCCCCGTTTGGCACATGGTTACAAGACTGATACAAGACCCAGTCAGCATAGGATAGGATAGGCTGATAGATATACTATACAGTAACATTAACTGTTTTAACAAAAGGGGCGACTTTGTTTTGTCGGGGCAATTTTGCGATGGGGTGACTTGACTGGATCCGTTTGTTAATATAGCCTAGGCCTACAGCCCTACGGCCGCCCTAGCTATACCTAAGCTAGCTATCTATATAAATTTAGTCTCTATTTAGTCTCTCTAAAATAAAGGCTAGGGCCTAGGCCTTTTAGGGCGGCTAGGCCTAGGCTTAGGCTAGTTAGTAGGCCTAGCCTAGAGGCCTAGAAGGCTTAGCCGGATTGCCTCTCTAATTATTAAGAACAATTTATGACCACTAACCTTTTGCTTGAATAACAACCAGAGCTGATAGAACTGCTCATCATTTTTCAAGCTCATGATTACAGTTCGGTAATAAAGTACATTAACATTGATAAGTTTGCATTTGTAGGGCCCTACCTAGGCTAGGCCTACACAAAAAAACAAAATAAACAGCACTCGTCTCGATCTCGAACACACACACGGCCGGCACACGGAACTAATTTATAAATGCCGCCCTCTATAGTTTAAGTATCTTGAACTTTTTAGTATTTTCCAGTGATTTGCTTACAGCTCACTGGTATTTTCTTACCTCCGCCAAGGAGGTATGTATTCGATCGCATGTGTTACTTGGCAAAATTTTGCCAAGTATAGTATTTACGTTGTTTGTATGTTTATTAGTTATTATTCTGAATGTTTTTGTGTAGATAGGTATATATATATTTGGAGGCAAATTCTCGACCACTTTTTAGTATTATTTTCAGACCTGCTAGTGTTAAAAGATAGGAGACAATTTTCAAAAGCCGGCGAGCAGTCTTAAAAATTGTATGCTATTAACTCAATAACTAATTGTTATTATTACAACTAAAACTTTTAAAAATAATGAATTATTTTAATTAAACTATTATTTCTAAATATAAGTCTATAAAATAGTTTTTAACATGTTAATTTTAGGTTTCAAATACAATCCGTTTTGCTAGCGCCGATCCTTCCATTCTCTGGTTGTAAATTGCGTCAAAACGCTCATTTTGAGCGACAGTAAAACGAGTCTTCCAGTCTCCAATGACACCTACAGTATATAATAAATAAGTTATAAGCATATTTAATAATTGAATAAAAATGTATTATACATTATATTGAAAACTTCTGCAGTGTTTCTAATCGCCTCACGATTATTTGCAGTATACTGAGCCATTGGCTATGAAAAGCCATTTTCCATTATAACATTAAATAAAATTACCTTTCCGCAGCAAAGCATAAGTTCGTTCGCCTTTTTCTTTTTTTAGTTGAAAAAATGGGACACGATTGTTCGCTTTCATGTTAGAAAATGATGTATTCTGGACAACTTTATCCACTTGTTCCTCTGACAAAGGACGAGACAGAAAATCAGAGATCCGAACAACACATCCTTTGTGATCCTGTAAGAATGTCAAACATTATTCATGTGGGATTTAAAATTATGAATTATGGTATTTAACAAATGTAATATTACTTTTCCAGGAATATTTCGCATTTGCAACCCTAATTTTCATTCTTTATTTTCGTAACTTTGTCCTAAAAGTTTAGTTGAGAATATTTATACACTAGTCGAGATCAGTTTAACGTATAGCGAAACTTGAATAAAAATTACACTAAAAATAACCAACTAAACTCACAAGTTTCATTTCTTCGTAAGTTAAGAACAAAAAGTTCTTTTTATCTCGATGGTTTTCATAGTACGGCAGATTGAAATCAAACCAATTTCCATACAACACTGAAAATAAATAAACGCATTAATTGAGTCTATAGGCCTAGGCCTATATAAAATAATTTACGTAAGAGCAAAATTCGATCAATCGCGCGTTACTTCTTCTAGAATGTTTACTTGATGGTATATAAAGTTGGTTCGTACTTTTGGTACTGATTTTAACCATCTGATGTAACCCTGTTTACTAATTAAATTGAGTTAGATAATTAGTTATTGACAATTAATATAATAGCTGAAAATCAGTTGAACAGCTCGAGTACAGCATCATAATGTTGAATACAGGCCGATTTTCTTTTAAAAATACTATTTTGATAGATTTAATATAGAATAATAGAACATTCCAATCTCTCAGTCTCAATATAATTATTTGGTTTAACACAAGTAGGTAAATGTATGGGTCCTTGGGGATAAACTTGAAATCTTTAGATATAATATTGCAATACTTTGACAATACTGTAAATACATATTATTAACTATTTTTGGTCGCCATATGAATCGAAAATGTCTTACTGTGAGTGTGGGTATAGGCTCTACTGGTAGATAATATAAACATATATGATATACAAATAAACTTTATTACTGACAGTTGCCTCTCAACGTTTGTATTAATTAATAATTACTAAAAATATAAACGTCGTAGTGGTGTATCGCTACACCTACTTTACTATCAATCGACTATGACAGCAGCAGTTTTAACAAAGTATCAAATGTTTTACTGTATTTAGTGGTATGTTATTTATAGGCCTATAAAACATGAAACATATTTCGTTGGAGTGGATAAATAATATATTTTAAAATTTTTCGTCTTTGTATCCATCCTCTTCCCTATCCCTCAACCCTAATGTTATATACAAAACACAAATTGGGTTCGTTTAAATTAGTCCAAATCAAAAAATTGGACTAATTTTGTGACAAGTTTCTCTTTCTCTCAATTCCCAGGACAAAATGTAGTTGTTATGATGTATGATGATGATGTCACTATGTTATCATACATCATATGGTTTTGTATTATTATTGTATTATGTAATCATGTATATTAGTTAAAGAGCTTTGTATCTGTAAGCTGTATATGAACATTTGTATACGAAAACGAATAAATGCATGAATGAATGAATGAATGAAAATGGTAGTATTTCCAACTTGTATATAATTTTAAGTCTGTAAACTTATGTGATGCATTAATATCGGTACACATTATGCACTAAAAGCTCGTATTAAGTTATTTAATTCTATACAATATAGGCCTACAACATACAGAGATCGAATTGTAAGTTAACTTACCGTCAGCCTTTAGAGATGCTTCAAAGCAGCTATCCCACTCCTCATACTCCTCCAACATCCTCCTTTCGGATAGAAAATGCCAACAAGAAACAGCACTGTCCTTTGGATTTCGTATCACGAACACCACCTATAAAATCAACAACAAATTATGGAATCCTATGAGGTTATATTGAAAATTACTTTGCGGCGGCGCACATGAGTCGGTTAACGATGAGGAAAGCCGCGATATACACGACTAGAAAAATAATAGAAGCTAACATAACATCAATAAACTTACCTTTCCTTTTCCTTCAAATACCTGTTTTGGTAGTACATCAACTCGAGCGTGCGTCATCATTACTCTTGGCTTTTCTGTCGAAAAACTGTCATATTTCTTGTAGTTATCACCAAATTCGATTGGCCCCTTTGGATCGCTTCCATAATCTTCCTTAGCGTTATCTTTGTTTCCCTCACACACAATATTTCTCACCAATTCTTGCGTCCAATGAGTGCCTAAAAGGAAATCACAGGAATAACTGAGTGAAATCTGTTTTTCTAAACAAAGAAATCAACGTATTTATTTACTACGATTTAGCTCGGACTGATTCGAGTTTTAGCCGGTACGTTTCACAACCATTCATTCATTCATTTCAGAACATTTCTTTCTCTTTTCTTTTCTATCTACAGAATTTGTGATAAAAAAAATTATAAATAAGAGCGGCGAAACCCAAAAAGCGAAAACTTGTGAAGGACTGCCAAAAAAAAATAGGGTACAATTTAATTTTTTTTAAACCGAAGTAAACAAATGAAACCGATTAAAAATATCAATGACATTTGAATTAATATTATTTAGGATTCAGTGATTGTATGTGGATAATAGATGCCTTTTAGCTTAAATGAGAAAATTAATTATACAACTAAAACAAAAAACTTACCAGCTTTTATATATGCAAGTACAAAAACATCATCCTCTCTTACTTCGAAATTGTGTATGTTATCAGGTGTGTCATCATACACATGCCGCGGCCATTTAAAACCATTTATAACATTTACACCTTGATACGTTTTTGGTTGGTCTGTCATAGTGGTTTGACTGGAAGTACGGTTCTGTGAGTCAAAATATTATTTACTTTATAATGTAGGCCTACTCCGAGCCAGTGTTGTTGTACTACAACATAGGCAATGGCGGACAACCATATCACATCATAATGATTAATGACAGTAGTATTATTTTATCATTTTCTTTTATTTTATGACCAAGTGATGAACCAATTGAAATTATTATAACTCACCTGATATTATTATCATGCATGTTTAAACTAATTAATTAGTTTTATTAAACTCTATTATTTCTAAGTTTAACCGTATCAAAGTTTTTTAAATGTTGATTTCAGATCTCAAATACAATCTTGCTTGCAAGTTTTGCTAGCGCCGATCCTTCCATTCTCTGGTTGTAAATTGCGTCAAAACGCTCATTTTGAGTGACAGTAAAACGAGTCTTCCAGTCTTCAACGACACCTACAATAAATAAGTTAAAGGCATAATAATAAAGTATTTTAATTAAATTGAAAGCAATGCCTAATCGATGAATTACAGTTACTAATTTATAAATTACTTTAAGTGACCATATATATTTACATCATTTTATTTTCTAATTAATACACAGTGACGTTGAATTACTATCTAAAAGATAATAATAATAATAATAACTGGTACTTGATATAGCGCATAATGCTGAAAGCCTCAATGCGGTTTACATAGACAGAAAAATTTAGAAAATTAAACATTCAAAAGGTGGGTTTTGAGGAGAGATTTGAAGACACTGGTGGAAGTTGCCTGACGGATTTCAAAGGGCAACGCATTCCAAAGAGAAACAGATGCCGAAAAAAAGATCATTTTCTTCTATGAATAAAATTACATTTCCGCATCCGTTTGCTTATTTCTCCGTTTCGTTGAAACGATGTTGGATTTTTTGCTTTCATGTTAGAAAATGTTGTAATTTCCACAGCTTTATCAACGTGTTCCTCTGACAAAGGACGAGACAGAAAATCAGAGATCCGAACAACACATCCTTTGTGATCCTGTAATAATTTTAATCATGGTCGGATTTAAAATTCTGGTTTAACAAACTGTAAAAATGTGAATTTTCGAGATGCCAAAAAAAATAAAAAAATATATATCATTTAAATGAAAAATTAAGATAAGAAAATCGATACAGAGAAATCAGAGGCCTATAGTTTACACGACTTACCGTAATCAAACAACAAAACTCATAAGTTTCATTTCTTTGTAAGTTAAGAACAAAAAGTTCTTTTTATCTCGATAATGTTCATAGTACGGCAGATTGAAATCAAACCAATTTCCATACATCACTGAAAAATAAACGCATCAATAAAGATAAAGGTGAGTCCCGTGTTCATTCTGAACGTAGGGGAATAAGCTGTTAGGAGCTCATTGTACTAAGCCTCGGCATTGGGCATATGTGGTAGGGTGGCCAGTTCCTTTCCACGCCGCCTTTTTTCTCCCTAGTATTTTCAACTAGGTATACTCATTTACAGCTGAGTGGACGTATCAATATCTGCCTTATATTACTGATTTCTTTCCAACTCTCCTTGACAAAGGAAGGTACAGATACTTGAGCTACGCCGCGATCAGTCTCTAAAGTTTGTTTTAATTACAGCATGTATTCCTTTACTTGAGACTCAGTATTCTCCACTACGTGCTGAGCTAATTCTAATTCACACGGCGTTTCACTTACTGTCAGACCTCAGAAATGTTTCAAAAAAAGTATCCCACTCCCCATATTCTTCAGTAACCCGTTTTTCTTTCACAAAATTCCAACAAGAAACGGCAATGTCCTTTGGATTTCGCATCACAAACACGACCTATTTATCAATAAAAAAGCATGGGCGCCGTTTACCGTACCTAAAGAGCCAACAACAACATCGGCAAGGGTTCGAGGCCGACTCGCTCCTAGTTCTGGTGGTGGAACAAGTCTTCTCGGATAAGGACTATAAACCGTAGGTCCAGTGTACACAGTTATAACCTGTGTGTACTTTAAAGAACCCAGTTCATTATTCGAAAAAGAGTAGGGGGTTACCCCGGTGAACTGGTTCACACAATAGCCCCTGTATCAGGGGGATTACCACCTATCTGATAGGACAGTGATTAATTCACTATTGGTAATCCTTGGCCACATTGCCTAAAGACATAAAATAAAATAAAATAAAATAAAATAAATCTTACTTTCATCAGTTACATAATTTAGGCTATGGCTCCCTGAGGCACCTCTTATAAGTATGAAGGAAAATTAAGCATTTAAACCATCAATGAATTTAATTTCCCCGTTCCATTTCGCATCTTGTATTGCCTGGTAACGCTCCAATGTTCTCCTCAATTAAATAAATATTATACTGTGGGCCTATAGGCATAATATCTCATTGCAATTAAATTAACTTACCTTTCCCTTTTCTTCTAATGCCTAATGTTTTGGTAGTGCGTCAACTGGTGCGTGCGTCATAATAACTCTTGGTTTTTCTGTTTCATATTTCTTGAAATTATCACCAAATTCAAGTTGTCTATGGGGATTGCTTCCATAATCTTCCTTAACATTTTCTTTGTTTCCCTGACACACAATATTTCTCACTAATTCTCGCGCCCAATTAGTTCCTAAATGAAAACAGTAACTTGATCTTGTTTGCATCTCTTAGCAGCCGACGAATGAATCGGTTCGAGTCCGATGAATTAAATAAGAACAAACACCCACCAGATTTTGGATATGCAACTACAAAAACATCATCGTCTCTTATTTCGAAACTTTGTTGTCTTTTAGGGGTGTCATTATGCACCTGCGGTGACCATGTAAAGCCATTTATAACATTTACACCTAGAAACGTTTTGTCTGTCATAGCTGTGCCACGTGGTTTTCATGGAAGTACGGTTCTGCGCGACGTCAAAATATTATTTAGATTATAGGCCTTCTCCGATCTAGTATTGGTCTGCTATAACCTAGTACAGTATAGACAATGACGGATACAACCATAATTATAAAATATTAATTACGGTAGTATTATTTTATCATTTTCTTATATTATAGCGTTTTTGCAGGATACATAAGGCCACCGGCGGTTAATAATGATTTTATGACCAAGCGATGAACCTGGAAACAATGGTCAAACGGTGCATTTTTTCAAAATTAATTTATTCAATTAAAATTATTATAACTCAATTCATCTGATGTTATTATAACGCATGTTTAAACTAATTAATTAGTTTATTAAACTATATTATTTCTGAATTTAAACG
Organism: Antedon mediterranea; assembly: GCF_964355755.1. Lineage (NCBI taxonomy): Eukaryota > Metazoa > Echinodermata > Crinoidea > Comatulida > Antedonidae > Antedon > Antedon mediterranea. The sequence continues at coordinate 17,492,969 of NC_092671.1, read as the reverse complement.
TATCAAATATAGTTTTTCAAATGTTGATTTCAGATCTCAAATACAATCCGTTTGCTAGCGGTGATCCTTCCGTGTTCCAAAAAAGGTCGCACTCTTCATATTCTTCTTGTGTAACTAACCAATATCAAATTAAAAATACAGAGCACATTTTGAGAATTTGACATTTCGATCTATTTAATTTTATTTGATTATTTTAATCATCAGACTATGCCCATTCATTGTTGGATAAAGCCAGCATTTCCATATTTTCCCGCCACGCAGTCCTCATCAAAATTGCCGTGTCTGTGCATTGGTGATTTCTCTTCATTTCCGCTCCTCCTGTTGGTTGCCCGGTTTGTGAGCCTCTTTGTGCATCTATTATGTTCTTGTTATGTGTCCTGCCTCTCTATTTCATTTCTCTGATCTTTTATATAATATCCCTTGATGTTTGTGTTTGTCTTATTTCGGGGTCACGAAGGTCAGTCCCGTGTTCTCTGAACGTAGGGGAATGAGCTGTTAGGAGCTCATTGTACTAAACATCGGCATTAATTGGTAGGGTGGCCAGTTCCTTTCCACGCCGCCTTTTTTCTCCCTAGTATTTTCAACCAGGTACTCATTTACAGCTGAGTGGACTGGGAGTTGTCGGGAATTGAACCCGGGTCTATCTGTATGACAGTCAAGTGTCCTAACCACTCGGCTATCCAACTCCTGATAAATAAAGCATTATTTGTCCATTTCTGAGTTGTTGTTGTTGTTGTTGTTGTTTTTGTTGTTGCTCCATGCAATGATTGTTATTATGCACTGGTCATTGATTATTGAAAATCATCAATTATAAATCGAAACGTTGAATTCTCAAAATGTTTTTAATGAGTTAAACACGTAGAAATCTTCTGGCTGTTCTAAAAAGAGGTAAATATCATTTTAATAGTAGCTGAGCTTTATCGATACGTGAACCTTTTACTTTAGAAGTTACTTTTTAAAATAAAAGCAGGGAAGATTCACTCTTCCCTGATATAAGTAAGAAATAATAATTATCCGGCTCTACACTACAGCGGTTTGTTTCTTTTCTGTAATATAACTATTAACACATTCTTCTGTCATTTCCTCCACCATTACAATAGATTGTATTACAAGATTGAAGGCTTAGTCTTATTAAATTAAAATTATTGGCGTTCATGGCATCTTTATTTTCTTATTATTTGTGTACAGTATTCACACACTTTTTGTTGTATAGGCCTTAGGACCTACATTTATATAGATTTAATACCGTGTTAAGAATATTCGTTTACTGCAGTAAAGGAATTAGTGTAGCCAGTCTACCTATCTAAAAAAGTAACCATTTAGATACTGTAAATGCTATCATTAGTACCTTAGTCAAACTTTTGTATTCTTCTTTTTTTGTTTCATTTATTTTGGCTTGGTGAAAAGGGTAGTTAAAAGGGAGGATATTTTATACTTCCTCTCCTGACGAGTTTGTAGCTGCTCTACCCAAACAGATAGACACAGTTTAGTACGATTTCAATCACGTCTTACATTGCCATGTTTAATTTATACATTGTAATTAACATATTATTTCAAAAATTGTAATATATATATATATATATATATATATATATATATATATATATATATATATATATATATATATATATATATGCCCCTAGTTAAATTTCATGCATTTCATTCATATATATAAAAAAAAAAAATAAATAAAAGAAAAAAAAAAAAAAAAAAAAAAAAAAAAAAATAGGGACTTTCGCCAATGAGCTATGCTCGACGCGATTATGAGATCATGTTCCGAATATGAGCACTGTTTCTATAATTTACAGTATGATTTATATATAATTTACACAGTGCTACGCAACATCATTGATTTACATATACACAATATTATTTAAAAAACCGTTGCGAATTAAAGTTGGAATTTATTCTGACTTGTTAAGCCTCCACTGATTGTGAGGGCGTTTGTTGTATGAGAGAATGTATCTGGTGGGTGAAAATCTGTGATAATACCATACATGGCTCTGTGGTCTAGTTGTATGATACTCGCCCTGTAAGCGAGAGGTTGCAGGTTCGAATCCCGCCAGAGACATTTTTTCATACAACTAAAAAAAAAAAAAAAAAAAAAAAAAAAAAAAACGGAACTTTCGCCAATCAGCTATTGCTCGACGCGATTATGAGATCATGTTCCGAATATGAGCACTGTTTCTATAATTTACAGTATGATTTATATATAATTTACACAGTGCTACGCAACATCATTGATTTACATATACACAATATTATTTAAAAAACCGTTGCGAATTAAAGATGGAATTTATTCTGACTTGTTAAGCCTCCACTGATTGTGAGGGCGCTTGTTGTATGAGAGAATGTATCTGGTGGGTGAAAATCTGTGATAATACCATACATGGCTCTGTGGTCTAGTGGTATGATACTCGCCCAGTAAGCGAGAGGTTGCAGGTTCGAATCCCGCCAGAGACATTTTTTCATACAACTAAAAAATACGGAACTTTCGCCAATGAGCTATGCTCGACGCGATTATGAGATCATGTTCCGAATATGAGCACTGTTTCTATAATTTACAGTATGATTTATATATATATATATATATATATGAATGAAATGCATGAAATTTAACTAGGGGCAACTGACTGACTCTTTGAGTTATAGGAATTTTTTTTGCTTTATAGTTTCTCCCTGACCATTGTGTTTTGTTTCTGTTCTGTATCATTTTAATTTTATTGGTCGAATAAATAAATGAAATGAAATGAGAATAATATTTTGTTGTAAGATACAAATGAAAGAAAATTATTATTGAATGAATTGTCACAAATGAGTTACAAATAGCGTCGACCCAGTCAGTAATTGTTTAATGTTTGTTTAGGTCAGAGCCATACATATTATGGCTCAGCAGCTCTGAGATATATAAATTGCGCCCTCTTTTTTGGTAAATTTTCGACCACTAAAAATTAACAGGAAGTCTTGGTTTTTTAATGGACCTTTTAATGGTGGTGCCTCCTAGCTAGGCCTAGGTTTGTACATTAAAAATGTAGTTGGAATTTAAGTGGTTGTGTTTACTGTTACCTGATAGATGATTCTATTAGATAATGGAATATCTTACATCTTTTTTTAACGTGAGTATCTTTATTAACAGCTGTTTTATAGTGTCGAAACGTAACAATTTGTAGACGATTAATCAGCCCACCGAGCCTACCGTATTTATGTTACTGACAATAACACCTACCCTGACCTGACAGTCGTGTCTGCTTGGCTATAGGGCTACCTACAGTAGGCCAAGTAGGCTAGGCTAGAGGAGCAGCCTAGGCGTAGTAGTAGTCCTCTATATTTCTTTCAGAGATGGGTTGGGTAGGCTGTTGTGTATAGGCCTAGCTAGGCTAGGCCTATAGTATTACTATTAGTATTAGCCTAATAATTACTGTAGGCCTAGGCCTAGACTAGTATTAGTTAGATAGTATTAAATGTCAGCTTGTTAGGCGCTAGTTCCCTTTCGCACCTGTTTTTATTTCGACTTCTTTTTACTCCAAATGTGTTATGTAACTTATTGTGAATACCACACCTTAGAATTGGGCCTCATCTTAGTACTTTTATGAAGAAGTGCCTTAGTGATGCTTACTTTAGTGAAATAAGGAGGCAAAGAGTATTTACTCGTACTCGTAGAGGCTGCCTCCTCTCATGGTGTTTATGTGTGTGTCATATTTTTGCTTGAAAGGTGTTAAGTGTTGGGCTTGAAACAATGTGAAAGGGTAATGAGAGGATTTATTACTTTTTGTGAGATCTCCTTGATAAAGTTAATTAACAAATTTTGAGTCAAAATAAATGGCAGGGGGCAAAACGGAACTAGCGCCGCTTGTTAATGTATTGTCAATTTTTTGTGTCTTTTGTGAAGTAGTAGACCTAGGCCTAGGTGACTTTCAGACAGAAAACATGTCAACCGCATTGCGATTGGTCCTCACAACCATAAAAATCCCATGATAGATTAACCCCAAATAATGTAGGCAATGGTGAGTAAAAAGAACAATTTAATAATGAGGAAAAATAAATCCATTGAAAATAGAACCCACAAACCTCGGATCCCTACCAACATGACTACACCATCGACCTGGTCCAAACGAGTCTGTGTTAAACTGTAGTGTATTTGATTACTTTTTGTATGTGTACGCTTTTTAACTGACCAATAATGATGTCGCCGATGCTCTACTCGCATAGTACTCTTGTAAAAGGATATTAACTCCACAGAAGCCATATTTTATAAAATTTAATGTGATTCAATTTTCTTTAAAAAATTGAATTACATTTTTATTGTTCATTTTTTTCCATGATAATAAATAAATTTAAAATTTAAAAAAATACTGGTATTGCATTGTATTTTTAATTTATAAATATTCTAAAACTATCATGGTACAGTTATTAGTCTATCATAGATAGGTAGATTTATCTAGTAACTACCTGTAAATACATTTTGGGACCCAGGTTTTATTGGTACAGTATATAGTAGCTTTGGTGTCTAAACTAAAGACTGGCACCCGATGTGATCATTAAACTACACTATTTAGAGGGAAATTAGATAAGATATTGTACAATAGTAAAATGAAATTTGGTTGAATTTAACATGCAATTAGACATATCAAATACAATAATAAAGCATTCTAAATATCAGAATGGTTATCTTATCATTCTATTATTAATAATATCAATGCGACAAAGGTCCAGATACTGTGCTATGTTATTGTTATTTGGAACTTATAGTAAAACCCAATAAAACTCTAGATAGAGCTACAGTACAGTACAGTACTATTTGAATCTAAACACATCTTAAGATTATCTTAAGATTTAGTAATTTAAGAAAACAAAACAGCACAACAACAGAACAGTTACTAATCTGTTGACGTATTACTGTAATATTATGTAAATATGGTATAACATTATGAATAGTTTACAACTGGCAGCATTATTGTTTGATGATATGAGCACTTTATTGTTAGTTCTATATTTGCATTGAACCTTTGATAGTGGGTAGGGCAGCATTGATGCATCTTTACACATGAGTTAGTTCTACACCAGTGTCAAATAATTTGCATTATGTTTTATTCACTCAGGTTTATGAACCATTGGCTTTGAAAGCTTTTCAATTTAAACTACAGATTCGCTAAATACATGCACCTACTGTATGTTATATTTGGTAAATTTTGTATCTATCAGTATAACATTTTTTTCAATTACTGTACTTGTATACATAGTTTGGTCATCGTGTGGTGGTTAAACAAAAATTAACTTTACTGATAACCAGTGTAAAATTAAATAAAAATACAGCTCAATTGATCAATAATAATAGATTTTTTAGGCGCACATACTGTATCCATGTCGCTTGTGGACAACCAAAAGAAATTAATCGAAAGCCTAAAAACTATGAAATCTAGAAACAAAAACCATACATAACACCCATAATAAGTTAAATCGAGTGGCCAAGCGGTTAAGGAAGGGTGCCGCAAACCATCTATATAATTGCCACAGGTTCAAGGCACTTCTCGTCTCGGATAAGGACTTAAAGCTGGAGTTCCAGTGTACACATCTGGCTCGTGTGCACTTTAAAGTGTACAGTTAGTATCAATTAAACAAATGTGTCTTAATTGGTAACTACTGTGATACTTGATACAGTAGCTAGACCTTTTAATTTGCGTCAATATAATGTAAATTATATGACTTTAATACATCACTAAAGTTAAGCTGTCAATCAATTCTGTCTTAATAAAAATGTAAATGTTTAAAGTAGTAATTAAAGTAAATAGAGGAAGAACACGACAAGCACTGCTACAGTAGCAAAGGGCCCTCCATAGCTGGATAGTTGCATTGGGGCTGATGATACTCTAGGACCCCCTAGCTCTGAGACCCTGTGTTTAGCAAGTGAGTGCATAGCCATTACCAAGTTAAGAAAATGATGTCAAGTGCAGATACTAAGTCATGTTTTCATTTTTAGGCCATTAGGGATGGGTAAAATTTAATTTAAAACACTTAATGTTAGTTTGCTGGTGTTTGTATTTTTTTGTTTACAGTAACAAATTATGTTTTTAAAAAATGATTTAAAAAAAAACCAAGTACCAAGTGTGTTGAGTACCAACTATGTTTCAATCACTTGTATTGGTTTGATATTAGGTTTATGTTTTTTGTAGGTTTGCGGGATTCTTGGTTCTTTCTTAGGACCAGTTAGATAGTGTAATACTGCAACAAAATCCAGACAAAAGCAGTCACACTTGACTGCTTTTTAATTTGAACTTACTGTTTAAAATCCTGAAACCATCCATGCTGAAATTATGATGACTTTACAAACGGCACTTGACGTCACTACTGTCATCTCCTGCCTAATTCTCGCTATATATTAGATAAAATGTATTGATAGCTTTCTTATTGATATAAAGTCAAATTTAAATTGTAAGTATAAAATATTAAAATTGAATTTTAATTTTATTAAAGAAACAAAATGGTTACATTTTTTAATTTGTTTTTATTGATTTATACTGTACTGTACTTTAATTTGAATTTTTTTTCCTCGCAAATTTAGGTTTTACTACAATTGTAATTTATTACATTGAAACTATATTAGTAATATAGGTATAACTTCTGGACATAAAAAAATGTTGTATTCAATACGAATTGTTAAAACAGTGCTCATAAGCTGCCTACTACTGAATTACTACAGTAAGACCTTTTGTATGAACTGTTCTTCCTACCAAACAGTATACAGTATACTGTAAGTGGTAATGCATTAGTTTGTGGTAGACATTACAATGTTACAAATCCCAGGGTTCATATTCTGGCATTTTGACAATAATAATAGCAGCAGTTTGCCAGTTGCCAGATATCTTTACTAAAAATAGCTAGTATTAGTAAATAAAACATTAACAAACTTGGTGAAACATGGATAGTTCACACTCAATTGCTGAATAAATGTGAATTTATCTATTTTGTGCCTATAGTAGCTTACCTGGATGAACCTACAATAGCCCATGCTCTCCACAGGGCTATTGAATGTAATAACAAAAAGACTAAGGAAATAGAAACCATCTCAAATCAAAACTAACACCTCGATGAAATAAAATTACAGAATTGAGAAGTTAAACAAATATATCAAATAAGCAATTAATACCATTGAATCAATGCATTAAATAAATAAAATACAACTCTTGCTCTCCCAAAACCAGACTTTTTTCCAAAAGGTCCCAAATTCATTTTTACCATTAAGAACACATTCTGAATACCAGACTTTCCGGAAAACCAGACATGTGTACTGTACTTGGCCAGCCCAAAGGTGTCTGGTATTGGGAGAGTTTACTGTACTGTATAATAACAAAACATTCTATTAGAATTAACTATGGTCACGTTTTCCTGTGCTTTCGGAAAACAATTGCGTTGTAGGGATTTGTTATTAAATTTATGATTCAAAAAAATTAAATTAAATTTAAAATTTAATCCCTATCCTGTTTGCAGTAGACCACCGCAGAAAACATCAAAAGTTATAAGCTCAAAAGCATTATTTGTAGTATAAAAGCTAATTAACACTTCCTGATTTCGCATTAAAGTTGAATTTTATCATACAAAGCCTATAGTACTTAACAGATCATCATAATAGTAATTTAATTTTAAATTAGATCAAATGTAAAGTTATGGTTAAAATGGTCATTCAGAGTACAACAAACTATTTTTTATTTGTCCATTTTAAATGTAAAGATTTTCTTTCTTTTTTTCATTACAAAACAATGAAACTTGTAAGTCGATTCTTGATATTTATTTTATAAACTGTATAAAAATAAAACAACCAGTTTAATAATTCAAGAACATTGTATCCAGTAATATTTTATTTTAGTCATGGTTTGTTAATGTTTTGTTATAAACTCCTGTATGTAAGTTTTCAAAAGCTTAAACTGTACAATGGATTGAAATAACACTTTTGTCATGTACTGTAAAGTGACAATACAGTAGGCCATTTCCTGTTTAGTTTTAACTCTTAAATCTAAAAGCCATGTTTTAGTAGGTTTTTTTTATCCATGTCCTTTACAAGGATCTTTATAACAAAGTATACTGTAGACAGATTTTCTTAATTGCCCAAATCTCAGATACTAGTACTGGATAGTTGTCCTCTCAATTTCTTGGTAGCCAAATTGTGGCAAAATATTGTAATCTTTTTTTAAACTGCAAACTAAAAGTTGCCCTACATGAGTACAAATTCAATTTTGGTGGTTCCAGGACCGAAGACTGAAACTGATTCTGTGAGCTCCTGTATTGCATGGCTGCAGTGTGTCTATTCACATGTTTATACAGTATTAACAAACATTTCTTGTTATTATTACTGTACTGTATGTACAATATATAAGTTTAATATAATTTTTAGTTAACCTTGTTAAATACCTACAGTATGTTATAAAAATAATGTATTAGTTTGTGTTATTCTTTATGATACAACAAACAAAGGAAATAATTACAGTACTGTACATGTTTTAGTTTCATAAACTATTGTTTTAAATTTATACTGTTTTATACTGTTTTTATATTGGCAGGTTTAATTTGCTAAAACAACCGAAAGATGTTTGCATCAAAGAAATCACTTAAAATTTCTGGAACTACAGATAGAAAATCTACAATTGGCTTCCTGAAAAGAATCCGACATACAATCAACCGGGCAAAAAATGATAAATCCATTTATTATTCAAAAAGAGACATGTTGACATCATTAGGTGATGACCAGGGTGTGATAATGAATGGATTTGGAACATGTAGGAAAGACCTGGATGGTGAATCTACAAATAATCTAGCCTTAATGAAAGGTGAAAGTTCATCTAATGAAAATGCTGAATATATGAATGTTAATGAGATTACATGCGATTCCTCAGAAATTTATGCAACAGCTAATGAGGATGGGGATTTGCTTGAAGAGAGGCACATGGTGGTCTCGCATTATGGCGCAATTAATACGCCCAGAGAAAAGGACAACAATGAAAATGAGGCTGATTATGAAAAACAAGGAGCAAGACCAAAAGGGAAACCACCCCAGATTAACTGTTCTGTTAATGAAAATGTGTACTCTTCAACACACATAAACTCTTTGAGTAACCAAGAATTAAATGCATCAAAAGCGTGGGTCAAAGGTCTTTCAAATGTAACAGAAAATGAACCGCAGCAGCTTTGTCCGCCAACGTCAATCACAAATTATAAACAAGGTTCTATTAGCTGTCAGCGTAGTTCTACTTCAAATGTATTTGTATCCCATATTAAAATTAAAAAGAACCAAAATCCTGATGACAGAATGGAAGAAACTGTAGCTCACGATGACCTTTCACCCCAATTAGCTACACCAGAAATGGATTGTGAAACTGATAGTTTAAAAGAGATAACAAATGAATCGATGAGCAAAATCACGGAAGTAGATCACGATAATACTGGCAATGTATTGCCTATTCTGATAAAACGCTCGTCGCGAGGGGATGTTGATGAAAAGTGTACCAACACACCCTTCATCGCGGAGATTTTAACAGAAGAGGATGTCAGGCTCGAACTTGCGCTTGAAAAACAATTTAAATCGCGATCTGGAATTGAGTATATAGATAATAATATTGAAAAAGACAATATGGTTAGCGGTAAATTAGAAGATTGTGGAGAAGTAAGAAGTGTTAGAGATGAAGATGCATTGGATACGAATGCAATCTCATTCAAAGACGATGACAAATCGGAAGAAATGAGAGTAGACCATCTGTTGGAACCACCAAAAATTGATAGGAAAACAAAACCCACACTGACTCGTGTAAGAAGTTGTCAAGCTGCTATGAGCTGTTCTGATCCTGTTCCACCATCTCCACCACCCCCTGTTCCACCTAGACTATCATTTCTTGACTTTGATATGCTGCATGATATCGACGATATGGATAGTGATGATGATACGCATGTTACTATGGAACACTTTTTAGAGGGTTCGGACACAGCAAGAAAAACTAAATCTTTACCGAGGCCTCCAGGTTTGACGTCGGACTCAAAAGATTCTTTAAAATCTTCAACCATGCCTTTCAAAACACGCTTTTCGCAAATTTTTAGATTTAAGCGTCCCAGTGTAATTAATGGCAAAAGACAATCTGTACGACCGCTTCCCGATATTCCCACTGAAAAAGTTCCAGATATTAGTGAACAAACAAATAGACCAAATTGCTATCTACCAATACAACCTAAAGATTTATCAAGTCTACCAGAAAATCAAGGTAAGTTCTTTTCTATATATTTTATTGTTTTATTAATAAAAAGCATACATTTTGTGCACTTTCAAAATTATTTTTTTTCCCTGTGGGGATCTAGGAATGGACCAGAAGTCAAAGGGTAAATACTGTTTTTCATGGTAAATTAGGATAATAGTGACAAAGTATGGCGTTGTAGTGGAGCTGTAGCTTGTGTTTACATGCATGCCTTCCAATTCCAAGGTCTAGGGTTCAATCCTGACCTACTGTAGTGTAGTTCCAAGGGTCTATTCTACAGTACTTACGACTGTTAAATAGCTTAACTACCAAGCTTCAAATTAGACTTATAAAAATGATATAGTTTATAGTTCATCCATATTGAGGCCTCTAATTGGCGCACAGACTTGTTTGACGTGAATAAATAAAATAACATAAATTATTTGTGAATGAAGAAGATGTGTTAATTGTTGAACCCTGGGATCTTACTGATTATAGTAGACACACAATTTCAGATGGTACCTTTTTTAGGTCAACCAGGCTACAGTAGTGTCAAACATGGAAAGAAGCGCATTTTTATTTCGCTACAGTATTTTATAGCTTACATTAGCTCACATAATACTTAATAGCTATAGTACGGTACATCTTGGCGGACCTCACATTTAAGGAGAGTTTCACATAAAAGCGACTATTTTTAAGAGTTAGCTGTACAGTATCAAATTTAAATTCTGAAATTTCCCTTTCCTCGTTAGAGTATATTAAGGTGAGGTGAAACAAAATTCTGAAATTTCCTTTTTCTCGCTATATTTAGAATTTTATAAGGTGAGGTGATGCAAAATTCTGAAATTTCCTTTTTCTCGTTATATTTAGCATTTTATAAGGTGAGGTGATGCAAAATTCTGCAATTTCCTTTTTCTCGCTATATTTAGCATTTTATAAGGTGAGGTGAGGCAATCTGTTGTTAGCTATAAAACAAACAAAGCATTAATGTTTATTGTGTCAGCGAGGTTCATTGTACAACATTTTTTACAGGTTCTTACTGCTTTGTTCACATTCAATATAAAACTGTAGTTTCAGTTGTATTTCCTTATTGCCGTCCAGTACTAAAAGTACTGTATGCTTCTAGTACAAATATGATACAGTACTGTTCTAAAGCTCTGTTTACACTATCAAACTATAACAGAAAAAAAGTGTGATGTGCCCAAATAAGGTAGTGATATGCCCAAATATGATAGTGATATGACATCATCTTGTCCATATATGGGCACATCACATTTTTTTGTCACATAAAGTTTTGCAGTGTAGACTAAGACTACTATTGATTTGAAGTACTGTACTTTGTGTACTGTATTACTATTAGAGAGACCTTAGAACAGAACAGTATCAAACTTAATTGTACTGACTGAGTCTGATTATGATCATTCCAACACCATTCAGTGTATACCTTTATGTACATACTCTGTATCCTAAGAATATTTAGATTAGTATAGTAGATACATGTCAAGTTTGATGTTGCTACTGTCTTGAGATTTCCCAATTATGACTCCAACCCATCTCCCAACCATTTTTTGTTACCTTTTAATTGGGACAAAACATCTTGACTGACTGGGTTGAAACGTCCAAAAAAAGGATTTTTATGTTGTTTTGACCTACGATCAGTATAATTCTGATGATATTAAAAAAGAATTGATTAAAAATCGATCGATTGATCTATTGATGAAAAAGCATGATATTTTGGCATGGCATGAGAGCTTGAGGTTGAACCAGATGCGTAGGACTTGACATATACAGTATGATAGTATTGCAACCGTAACACATATTGTGGCTAATGTTGGTTTATCCAGTAAGTTACTGTACTGTAGACACAACATAGATTGCATGTACAGTATGTAACCAAAACATTTCATTTTGTACTTTTGATTTCCACTTTAACACTTTGTGTTTGAAAACACAACGCTTGACTGCCAAACACGAAGATCTTTTTTTACGAAATCCAGTAGATAGGTTAATTATTGGTATATACTATAAATATGGACACTACCGTATTTTCCGGAGTATAGGTCGAGACTTTGTGGGAAAATTTTAATTGCAAAATCGGGGGGTCGACTTATACTCCGACCATGCGATTTTTAAAAAAAATCAGGCCGAAAAAATATGTTCAAAAGCCGTCAGCTGTCAAGGCCCAGCAAGGTCAGTGACAGTGGCCTATCATCAATCACTCACAGAAGTTTTCAATTTAATACCTACATTGTACAAAATAATACAACTCCAACAAGTACTGGTCAATAAAATATTAATATATCACAATGACTCATTTTGATGTTAATATTACGCTTTTAAGATAATTAAGAATAAATAGTTTTCTTTATGCTTCTTTATTCACTCTCGCGAAAACATCGTAACACACACCACAGACGTCGGAATGTCCCAATGCAGCATGTTTGTTATTGCGCGATATTTTCATCTATACACATGCACAGTTTGTTTGTTTGTTCGTAATTACAATTACTGCGCATGTCTATTCATAAAATAAATTCTCCTTAGTCGGGCGCGTGTACATTTTACAGATAACGCGATTTACAACTACTCGTCTGTACAATTAATAAGCCTCCTAACGGAAAACTCGTTTTAATTTATTCGAGTGACGCGAAAAACATCGCTGATGGCAAGTAACGCTACATCGCTGTCATTTATTATAGGCTGGTAAAGACGGCGGCGAAGTCGTCGCCATTCGTCCGTCCGATATTGATTAGGCCTACACTTTAATAATATAAACAACCAACCACATTTCATACATTTCTAGCCCTTTTTGAACTTTAAAGTAAGTTGTGTTATTAGCCGATTTTGGGGGTCGACTTATACAGTATTCAGGTCATACCAAAATCAACGATATTCTAGGCCAAAGTTGGGGGTCGACTTATACTTGGGGTCGACCTATACTCCGGAAAATACGTACTGTATATTTGGTCTGGACCATCAATATTTTACTATTTGAAAGTAACTAATCTGGTTACGAACGACTGTCAAATGGTACCTGTCGAAATAACATACACCGCGCATCACAGTAGCGCGTAAAGCGATGGCTTGGCGCATTGTGTATCGGTCGCGCGCTAGCTATGCCGCCGAAGCATTACAAAGGTTTTTGTGGATTGGCATGTTTGTTTGTTGTCTGAATATTAAAAAATAATGGAGTCATTTTCAATATGAAGTCTTTAATTTTATTATTGTATGTATACCCTATTTGTTTTGGTGTTTCACTGTAAGGTAAGTGACCGAGTTTCACGCAGCAAACTTGTTTAGAAATGGTATTGATATTATCATCAGTTTACTAGGCTAGTAGTACTAGCCTAGTCGTAAAACGGTTCCGGAGCAACTTTAGGCCTGGTTAACCAGGCCTGGTGTCTTTACTATGTGGATTTTGGCGAAACATTGATGTAAGATTTATGATTTATAAAATGTAATACATTTTTCGATAGTGATAACTAGTTTTTATAGGCCTACTATCGTTGCCATGTACAGTAAGTAACTTTTTCGTTGTTTGTTGATCTCACCGGGCCATATTTTCGAATACCTCGACTTTCTTGCGCGAAACTACAAAAAAATAAAAAAGTGGGTTACTTTTATTTTTCTATTACGATTTACATATTGCGATTTGAAAATCATTCTTGGTACCATTGTAAAGCTAAATCAGATTACATACATAGTTTCAACCAGCCTTTAAAAACATTGAATTGAGCTAAAAACGATGGCGGTGGCAGTTTCTAACTGGAAAAACGTCTGGCAGTCAAAGTGTTAATGTAATCATTTCAATTGGCTGGTGCAATTACAGTAACAGTAACACTGTTATAATAAACCTTTTCAATACAAACTTCAACTGTAAAGACATTAACACTTTCTGTTGAATGTTTCAATTTTCAATTATATATAATAATACCATTATCATGTAACTTCCTTGTTTTAAATTTCAATATTACAGTGTGTACAGAACCCTTCCTGTATGATTGGCATTCATTTTTCCTGGTATACAGTACTATACCATAAGTAAAAACCTTGGCTTTTTGACAAGAAATCTATATTTGCTGATGCACTGTAATGGATTTAAAATATAAAGAAGATTAGTGTAAATATTGAGGAATTATATAAACTAATTCCTTTAAATTAACTAACTGTACCCTTCCTAATCTAAGGCTACTACACAGTAGTTTAATACAGTGTGCCCCGCAAGACAGTAGTTCCCAAAGCTGTAGGCTATACAGTACACTATATTAACTGTACCTATAAATAAGATAGATTTAAACAAACGTAAAATACAGTAATAACTACATTTAGTGTTTAACTGGTATCTTGTAACTTACTTAACAATGGTTTAGTGTAGTGTGTTATACTGTAGCTAACAAGGGACTGTGGTCCCTGTGTGATAAAATGACTCTGACCGGCTTAGAACCTGTGACCTCTTGGTGACAAGGCAAATTTCATTAGACCACAGAGGCTTCTAGATAAAACTTGTTGAAATTGGATAATTAATTGGCCTTCAATTTTGATATTTATTTAAAAAGAAACTACACATTTCGTCAGATTGTATTTAGGCCTACTTTGAGGGTGTTCACACTTATTGCGTAAGGCTGGCTTACGCCTTGCGTAGCCTACTGTACTCCTTTTACGTGTGAACTAGTGGCGTTATTAATGCACCTACAGTAACTACCCCCACGTCGTTGCCGTTATTAACCACAGCTACAGTACTGACATACCCTAACTAACGCTACAGATATAACCCCAGCGACGCTTGTTTATGTTTATACAAATTATATTCTAAATGTTTTATATACAATTAGGAGACTGTTAGTATTAGTACTACTGTAGGTAGTTGTTAAGTACGATTTTTAGGAATCCTGGCTCTGCCTGTTTTGTGTGATGTTTTCTTGTTCTTTGTCCACGCTTTTTAATATTGTATATATATTATGGAGACAAAAATAAATGAAGTGAAGTGAAATTAATAATTTGGATCTTATTTTAAGATGTTTACCTGGAATGATTCTGTTTTTTACTGTATGTATTGTAAATTATTTTAAATTGCTGATTTAATTTTCTGCTCTTTTCGAGCAGAGTGACTTTGGGGAAAGAATCAGAAATTGAAAATCAAGTTCTTTGCGGAATGTACAGTATTACTGGCTGATGACAGCAACTGTTCTTAAAGTAACACCCTGCTTACAGGATATTTAGTAATTACATAGGTGCCTAGAGGTTTATTATTAAAGGACATGGTTGTTTACAAACTCGGAATGTTTTCAACCCCTTGCTGGGCTGACTCAATAAATTGTTGTAAGTTTTAAAATTGTTTTAATTACTTTTATTAATGGACAGGGAAAGTATCTTTTACTTGTTCTTGTTCAACCAACAAAATTCTATTAAAACTTACACAAACACGCCACCACACCTATCTGTTTCTAAGCATTTTAGTTTTGTTGTTCATGTACAATCAGTTATGTGACAACAAAGTATACTGTATTTTATCTTTTATCTTGTTAGTTACAGTAGTAAAATTTCAGACCTCTGCTTTTTAAACTAATAAATAGGTCAGGGAAAAATTTCATTTTAAAATTTTGTTTAGCAATTATTGCTAATCAAACTGATTTTTTAGTCGAGAAACATAGTTTTGTATTGTCTTTTTTGCTACACAATTTTAGAAATGTGTAGCAATAAGGTTGTTTTGTATAGCTTTTTGCTATGCTACACTGGCAAAAATATTCCCTGTAGGTGAATAAATTTTTATAACTGTAAAGTGACTTTGCTGTACCCAAAGTATAAAGTATATCAAGTCCATCTACTTGTTTGATTAATGTATTAATGCGATGAGAAAGCAGGTTACCAAATGAACTGATTTTCACTTAGCATGTAATTTAATTATTAATAATATGATAATTGCATTATTTACACTGCCAATTAAACAGCTTTCCCGAAGCTATAGTTTAAGGACGTCTCAACCAATTAACTACTGTACAACGTTTGGTAAGCCTATCGTTTGTAGTTGTTTTTTGGTCACTACTTCTGGGTTGGTACAGTAACAGTTACCGGACCGGGAGACTCCTAAAGTTGCCTTGGGGAGGGGGAATTGGTGTTGACTGATTCAAAGCCATATAGTATAAGGAGTTACGACATTAGATTGATTAGAACCACCTTTGACACAAACTGCCCTACCAACATTATCAAATTTCATTTCATTTGTGATGATTTGCCATTAATGTTTAATATAATAAATATATCCACAATACTTTATTATTTTGTTTAGTCAGCACACTTTAATTACATAATTGTTATTAATACGATGTAGTTGGCACATCGATAATTCACTTTCAAATGTGCAATTAAATTTGTTAAGATATAAGAAACCGAGACAATTTTGACACAATTTGCTCCGGTGTGTATCACATGACTTTAACCCAATGTCGTAACTTTTTATGGCTCTGGACTGATTGCTATTAACAACTGTAAAGTACTGTAGAGGACACTTTCAGTATTATTAACTATTTTTTCAACGTCACAAAAACTCCATTTGTGGTAACAGTGTAAGATAGGACTTTCTTTTTAAAGCATTACACACTGCACCATAGCTTGAGGTTGTATGATTATGAGTGTGTTAAAATGAATTACTGCATTTCACAGATAACGTAACTTCGTTGACTCATCTCATTGAAGGAGTTTCCTATTAAAAAATCTGTTTAAAAAAAGGTGATTTTTAATCAGTCTCTGTTGTGACATACTGTACTATAGGTGGTTGCTACACATACATTGAAAAACTATTTTAATATTTTTTTTAACCCTTTACTGTTTTTATATTTTACTAAATTAAACAAATTTTCAAATAACTAGATCCAATCTATATTATATTCCCACTTCCTTCCTTTTTTTTTAGCAATTCCAGAACAAATTGTTTTGTCAGTTTTAATGGATTTTCCAAATATGCATGCAATTACTGTAGATCATGTGAGATACTGTAAATATTGGCATTTTTGATGATTTTTGATGATTTTCATTTTTTTTTTTATTGCGCAATGAGGGTTTGCCTTTTTAGTACCGGTACATGTTAATTTTGAATACATAAATGATGATGATGATGATAAAGATAATAATGCTACAGTACATTTTTTATCCACTAGCAAAACATTGTTATTTGTAAAACGAGAAGCCTACTGTAACTAGCAAGCAAGTGAATTGTTGGTATTGAATTAATTCTACAGTCAACATAATGAATTTGTAGATGAAGACTAAAGTACCTCTGCTTGACTTTTTTTAAAAGTTACTACCAGCAAACCAAGACAGTGCTATCGATTTAAAAGTTTAAAATTTACATAGCTATTAAGTTATTTTGTTGATGGAAGACCTTTATTTTTCATGTTACTGTATCAACTTTTTTCATGTTATTGTACCAACTTTTCTCATGTTACTGTACCAACTTTTCTCATGTTATTGTACCAACTTTTCTCATGTTGCTGTACCAACTTTTCTCATGTTATTGTTTGTACCAACTTTTCTCATTTCCCAATACTGGTAGCCACCCACTTCACTACAGTTAGTCTGCTGCAAACCTTAAAAATATAAATAATTTTACAAAAGGTACAGATATTGATCAAAAATTAAACTGAGCTATTTGGAAAGCCTTTGTGATTTACACATTAGTATTGTTCTTGTTAACAACCACTAGCTATATTGATTTTCATTGGTTTTACATGCTGTGAAGTTGAGTGTTTTATCAACGGGATAACAATGATATTAAATGACCTGTACATAGGCTCTATTGAGTTACTACTGGTGTACACAGACCAACTGTGTTAATGGAGTGTATTACAATAACAAATGTCCAGACTCTCAGCTTTGTAATATTTCAACAGTTTGATTAATTAAAGCAATAACTTTAATTGATTGTCGGCCACAAAATGGTTAACGAGAGTAAAAACCAAAAAGGTGTTTCTATATTGCAGAAAAGGAAGGCATAGGTTCAAGTCTTTGTATTTGAATTAGTTGTTTATTTAATTTGAATTTATTATTTATAAACATACAATCTGTAGAACAGATTAAAGTAGAGTAGAACAGGAGTTAGTATAGGCTAATCAAAGTCAAAGTTTATCAGCTTGACGAAACTGTCATTGACACGTAACTTAAATTAATACTGGTTTACAATTAATGAACTATCTCAATTCTATTCTCAAGATCATTTTTTTTTAAACAATAAACATAAAATAAAAAAATGATCATATAAAAATGAGTTTACAAGATCATAAAATTACAATACAATCAATATTAAAAAATGATTACAATAATATTATATTTAGACTATAGATTATCAATTTTTTAAATATTTAATTATTTACTAGTATTTGCTCACACTAATTTTACCCTGGGAGTTTTTGGTTAAAATGGGCCTTTTAACTTAAAACTATTTCACTGATGTCCATAGTTTAACCAAAGACTAAAAATAGACAAATTATATTGTGTACCATATTTATTTTGAATAAATTGCTTTGGACAAACACCCCCTAAAATAACTGCCCAAGGCTTTTATTTTTTTCTTTGAATAACGCCTTACCACTTGCATACATACCCATGATACTGTTATATCACATTTCTATTCATGATCTACAATTTACCAAGCATTTTTTTTATAATTTTTACTGTATTTTATCACTTTTTGATATTAATGTGTTATATTTTGAAATTGATTTGCTATTAAAATACATGTTACCATTACACGCAAAAAAATAAATGCCCATACTCCTAAAAATCTTATTGAAACATAAACATCCCAGGGCAATTATTCAAATAAATACATACAAAGATATAAATGGTTACAAATTAATTCCTATTCACCTGGCTCTCATTCGCTACATAAGAGGAAAACAATATATTGCTTCTTTTGAATGACGTTGATTGTTACGTGGATAGGAAATCCTTATAGGTTTCTGTGAAACAATTGTTTACACTTTTTTCTATAAATATATTAAAACATTCTATTCATTGTAATGCAATGCAGTTTATTTTTGGTCAAATCCATTGTGAATTGTTTTGCAAGTCATTCTATTTGAACATTTTATACAGTTGAATTTTAAAGTGTGTACCCTGGTGGTAGCAATATTTCTTTTCGTACATAAATTGGGTTCCCTCATGAAACGACATAAAAAAAACATTTACGGTAGTCATATCCAAGGTGTTAAGAATTGACCAATTCGCTATTATGCAAACGCTTTCTTTCAAGCTGTCTGTATAGTCAAATGGATTAGGCTATGGACACTGCATGTCAATGTATGGGTTTCGAATCCCATGAGCAACTTTGTTTGACTTTATAGTGAGAGAGATTATTTTGAGGGTTAGGTTAAGTTAAATTTAGGAAGTAGTTTGGCTATATTTAGCCATTTTTGGTGTAGGTTGTTGAACAGCTATTTTATAAACAAATCTTGAAAGAAAAATCAAATCTTTGATAATGAAATATTATACATTTTACAACTTGGTAATCTAAAAGGGTTTATAATAATCTTTTATAGCAGAAAATACTATTAGAGTTTTTCTTGACCTTTACATACTGTATCTGTATAGGTATTTAATAATTTCCAGGGACCTCCTCCACTATCTTTTCTTGATGATAGTAAAATAGGCAGTAACATAACATCAGACCTTTGTATTATCTGTCACTAGTTATAATGCCAGCATGCTTTTGATATGTTCAAGTATGCCTATCTTTGCTAAACATAAAATGTCAAATATGCAATGGCTTTATAGTACTTATCCACAACATAGCGTATCAACCTATATTGTATTTAGATAATGTATGGCCTGTTTATGCAGATATTTGTCCTAATAATTGTATCGATACCTAACAAAATTGAATTGAATTTTTATTGAAGAAAATATCAGTTAATTGCGGAAATAAAATTGTTATTATATATCAATCGGTCTGTTTACCAACAATATCCTGTTTTCTGCAATATATACACTTGAAAATTAGAAAAATACAGACATGTAAAAAATAACTTTAATCAAAATGAAATAAGAAAATTAATATCAATCATGGAATTTTTTTTCTGTAGGTGTTTGATGCCTTTACAGTATTTTAATAATGCACTAGCATTTAGAAACCGAACCAAACCCCTGTAGCAGTCAAAGCAGGACTCTTCCAGGGTCATAGTAGCCATAACATCGGCATGGGTTCGAGGCTCACTCACTCCATGGTTCTGGTGGTAGAACGAGTCTTCTCGGATAAGGACTATAAACCGTAGGTCCAGTGTACACAACTTGCTCGTGTGCACTTTAAAGAACCTAGTACATCTTTCGAGACAAGTAGGGGGTTACCCCGGTGTATTAGTACATCACAGCCACTGATCACCAACTGGGCCCTCTGGGAGAGTCTTTGACTGAAGAGGTTACCCAGTATAAATATATATTTCAATCAAGTCAATCAATAGTTCACATGTTTTCAGATATAAATTGGACAACCAAGGCTTTGACAACATCTGTTTTTCTATATACAATTCAATAACATTTTACTCATTTTTGACATTTTTAGATGATGATAATGATGTACCACCAGAGCTGCCAGAAAGGGATGCTATCGTTAATGACGAAGCTGAGAAGTCGAGGGCAGAATTTACCTCAAGTTTACGCAAAATTAGTGACGTAAGTTCTGATTATTAATTAAGAGAACGTGATTGTTTCAAGCAAAACACCACACCAATGCAATATCGAAACAACTATACTTCTACTTCTACTATACTTCTTCATATTACATGATGTACACATCCAAAGTAATACAACATTAGCACATGATCTGCACTTACTGTGTTGATTGATACTGACTGATAGTTATTAGTAAATATGCAATTTAATCAAATAACAATATTAAAATTATGTTGTTTGTAAACATTGCAGAATAATTTCAATGGGCCTGTTTCTGCTGCAACTGCTCAAAATACGGTATAAAAATACGGTATTTTTTATACCGTATTTTTTAGTACCCCGTTTCTGCTAACAATACTTCTTGGGTGGTCGTGTTAAATTTCATTCTTTTTACCCAAATTGCCATTAATTTATTTGGTCGATAATTAAAAGTCGCAATAAAGGAAGTTTTACGTCTCACTTTCAACAGCCTAGCCCTAGTGATAGAGATGTTAGAGCACAGAATGGGGACAAGTAATTCGTTCCCTCCCCGAGTTATTGTACTGCTTTTGCAGGCTCTTCAGCTTTGAGTTCACTTGCTTTGGAGACAAGTCTATTCCGTACTCCTGCTTTATTTTTTTAGAAATGTCTTTATAAATGTTGTTGTCCCTTTTATTACTTTTTAGTTGGCCGGACATTTTAGCTTCCCTTTCCCACACAGATTTATATAGTAAATACTTTGACGTCTTCGCTCCACATTTTCGCCGAATATATCT
The DNA here is from genome assembly GCF_964355755.1 of Antedon mediterranea. Classification (NCBI taxonomy): domain Eukaryota; kingdom Metazoa; phylum Echinodermata; class Crinoidea; order Comatulida; family Antedonidae; genus Antedon; species Antedon mediterranea. The sequence continues at coordinate 17,471,341 of NC_092671.1, read as the reverse complement.
ATACACGTGTGTAAAACAGCTGACAGCGACAGAAAATAAAAACACGATGTTGACCTCATGTCGCAGGTAAAAAAAATACGGTATTTTTTATTGGCAGCAGAAAAGGGTACAAAAAATATGGTATAAATTTGTAAATTTTCCCCACAAAATTTGTGGATAAAATACGATATACAAGATACGGTATTTTTTTTATGAGCGCAGTTTCTGCTGCCAAAAAAATATGGTATAAATACGGTATTCAAAAAATACCGTATAAAATACGGTATTTTCTTGGCAGCAGAAACAGGGCCAATGTTATTCGCTGCTGATACTTTCAAGGGCAAATATCCGCATACAAACAAAACAATATAAAAACAAATTAAAAACTAGATTTAATTCGTCACTATGACGAATTATAGGTTATATGCATTGATTTAAATAAAGATAATTGATTTTTAAAAGATATATTGATTGATTGATTGATTTTCTCAGAATCTTTAATTATTTGTAATATATGATAGGACCTTGCTAACGCGAACAACATAGCCGGTATCACAATCCGATCAAAGATCCATATGCGTATAATGTCATAAACCACATTTGTTGTTACATAATAAAAAAGACATAAGTTAATTTTTATCTAGATTTCATTATAAATCATGTGTATAATCTATACACTAAGAAATAAATTTGAACAAACAATACGGGAAATAAAAAAAAAATCTTATTTCGTTTCCCAAGGTGAGACTCGATCTCGGGACCTTGAATGCCATAGACACGAGCACAGACCACCGAGCCGTACACAACTGACTAAAAGTTGTAGAAAAATTCCTCTGTGTATTTACTATGCAGTAACCACTTTGATGCAAATAGATTATTACATACCGAAATGAATTATAATTTTTTACTATGATGACATCTTTAAAATGTATACAAATGATGCACTGTCAAACTACATACTTTTAACTTTAATATATGAATTTTTGAAGGAAGAAAGTTAATGTTAAGTTTGTTATTTTGGCCTAAGAAAATGTCATAATTTGTTTGATTGTCGAAATTATTTTTTTTTAATTTAATATGCAATTAATGATGACTTAATCAACTTTTGTTCTCTTTATTTGATAATAAATCATACATATGATACATACAATTCAAGAAAATGAAATAAAAAATAGGTGTTCCCCTGCATTCTGACGATATATATTAATTTTAAAATTTAGCATATTTTCACCATTTTGTTAACTTACGTGCGTAGCCAGTCACTTTTGACGTGCTCGTATAACGCAATTTCGAGTTGAAACCTGAATCAAATATGATGATATTATTAAAGAAAGATTGTAAAACAGAAATCGGGCACAAAGAGTGCGCATTCGCGTGCAAAAATCTGCGCACTCATGGCATTTTTTTAAACGCTTAAAATTGCCTGAAACGTACTCTAATTTCATCGAAAATAAATTTTGACAATTTTGAACATTTTAAGCGCGCGTACGCAAGCGTTATATGCGCTACGCACGTAATTTTATTGCCATATGATGAAATATGACCTGAAATTTATGAGTACCAAATTTTGTTTAATTGTGATTCATGCTTGTGAAGATATGATTACAAACGTGATTTCGTAAAATCGCGCGTAGACCGCGTAATTTTTGATTACGCATCGTGAAAATATAACCACATCAATTCCTGGCCATGAGGAATATACTCTGAAAACTTGACTTAGCTAGATTAAACTGATGCCAAGATAATGCACGGACAAAATAGTTCTAAGGAAAGAATAAATAAATAAATAAATAAATAAATAAATAAAGATTTTGACAGAATCAAGAGGTTATATGCATATCATGCATATAACCTAATTAGAATTATTTACAATTCTGTGCAATTCAGCAGAAAATGGGTTTAAAATATACGTTATAGGCGAGAGGGAGAGAATGAATGGGAAGGGTAGAGTGGAGGAAGCAGGAGGACTTAGAATTTAGATTGGAATCGGAGATAAGAGGAATGTCTGTCATTTTAGTTGGTAACCTAACATAATGCAGTTGTCACATGTGACAGTATGTGACACTATTACAGAATTTACCTATGATACTTGACCGATAAAACTATATGTGGCGATAGAGTACAGAGATTCATGTGAAGTGGGACAGTTTGACACAGTGATTATAAAAGGATGGTAATAAAAAAATGGTAACAGATGATACACTTCAACATCTAATCAGGGCCACAATGTGACGTTTAAGCAACCATACCAACAATTCCACTTAAAATGATATGTTATATTATTATTTTAGCTGTTGTGAATTCTGAAATATCATATAATATTCTTACCCAGGGATAAATGTTATTTTGGTTACATTTAATATCTATTTTCTTAGCCTAAAATGACTTAGTATTGTGACCTATATTACATCCAATAGGGACTCTTGATCTAGATATTAAAAACATACAATTGACAAGTTATTTTAAGAACAGGCTTAAAAAAAACAGCAACTTTAAATCTGTACCTTATTGGTACCTTAAGGATAAGCAGAATACAAAACGTATGTAGCCTAGCTGTATAAATATACTACCCTTCTCCAAAATGTGAGTGATTCACATATATCCATAATTTCAACCACCTGTATGTATATATGTCTAAATTTCCTTGCCAAAGAATTTTAAACAGGTGATGTTTTTAACCTGTTAAGAATCATATAATCAAACTTGTCTAACTTTATTTGACATTTTTGTAGAAAGATTAACATAGTTGTACTGACAAATGTTGTCAGTTTTGAAATGTTGTTTTGTATCTCTGAAACGTCTGTCAGAATTAATCCAGAAAACAATTGCCATATTTTTTCTTTGTGTGCTTTGCTTTTTGGTAAACTTTAGTGAGCTCAACAATGACTGGTGATTCAGTGATTATGTTTCAAAGGAAATGAGCAGGCATTGTTTGGTAGTATAAGCGGGGGCCATCTTAGGAATTAAATAGTAAAGGATACATACAGATAATATAGTTTACATTAGCTAATATTATTTTATATTATTTATTGGAGTGTTTATGAAAACGTACAGGTATCTTCCAACACAAAAAAACATGTTGGCGAATGTGTACTGTACAAAACCTTTGTTGTTGTTGTTGAACCCCTCCCCCTTACCCCTTCTCTCCGTGCATTATTTATTAAGTTTCACAAGGCATACAGTACAAACAATAAGAACAAAAAACAGAAAAAGTGACAATGAATGGGAGAGGCAACAGTACATGTCAGTACAGTTACTCCTCCCCAATTACAGTGAAGACTGTTATAATTGTATCATAATTATACAAGCCCATCACTTTTCTTGCAGCGTGGATGGTATTGGGGGCCGATGAGTTGGGACGATGCTGAATCACGTCTTGAAAACACACCAGATGGCTCGTTCCTCGTAAGAGACAGCTCCGATGATCGACACATACTCAGCCTTAGCTTCCGTGCGCAGAGTACAACGCACCACACCAGAATAGAACACCATAATGGTTAGTCTATATTTACATTCATGATTCAATTACTCTTTCATGCAATAATGCATTGTAAATTTAACTTCAAATTTCATTGTTTGAAATGCTTCTTTGTTATATGCTCTATTGTTTATGATAAGCTTTTTCCTAATTTTCTACTGCACAATATAAACAGGAAAAGGTTGGTAATTTTGGCAAAACTAATAAATCAAAACAACTCTCAAATCAAATTGCTTTTGTTTTCTGTTGTTAAATAGTTTCTGTTCTGAAATGATTTAAACAACCTTGTGTTTTTTTCTGATCAAACAGGTTACTGTAAAAAAAATAAATAATAACAGCATTTTATAATCAGTGAAACTAAAGGTCGAAGGTTGGTGTTAAAAATCCTGACTCTAAAATACGCAGTCACTAAATTTACAAAAGACCTATTATACACTTATTTTTTAGGAAATTGATATCAGGGGTCTTGCCTGCCATCTTCTTGTTGAGCTGTTCCAAACAAATGCATTCTTGGCTTAGTAATCATACTGATGTATTTACAAAATACTTTACTTATTACATTTAATTTGCAGGTAAATTTAGTTTCTGGTCCCAGCCAACTTCTCATGGTAGTGCTTCCATCGTGGAATTCATCGAAGAAGCCATGCAACATTCTCGGAACGGGCGGTACCTCTATTTCCTGCGTCCACGCCTTCCAGGATTCCCACCAGCTCCAGTGCAGCTTCTTTACCAGATCTCTCGGTTCCAGAAAGCACGTTCTTTGCAGCACATGTGTCGGTTTGTGATACGTAAACATGCAAGACTTGATCACATTGATTTATTGCCGCTACCAAGGCGTTTAAAAGACTATTTGAAAGAAGGACAATACTACACACCAGATGATATACTTAAGGATATATAAAGAAAGTCAACTACTGCAGCTACTGCAGTACATTGTATACATTGTTGGAGGCCCTTTAAATTCCATTATACTGCACCAATGACTACAAATTAATGTAACGTAACAAGTGCGTGCACATGGTTACGTACTAATCAGTGTTGTGCTGATAGCTTCTGTAATTACCAACATTTCTGACATCAGCAAAAAGCTATCCAATTCTGACTTGTAAGAATACACAATGTCCATTACTGACTTGTGAAAATACACAATGTCCATTACTCGTAGTGTTTTAATGCAGCATTGTGAATATATGGCTATAATATGGATTATTAAACTAAAATTAGTAATATAGTCAACACTCCCAATATCGGAATCCTTGGACTTGGCTTGGCTTTTTTTCTGGAAAGTCTGAATGGTATAAATAAGAATTTTTGACTGGTTAGACCTCAAGAAAAGGTTTGGGAGAGATTCTGGTGTCAGAGAGTCCAGTATCGGGAGAGTTGACTGTATTATCACAATCTCCTATGGTATTCCAGGATCAAAATTATATATATATATATATATCTATACTTTTTTTAAGTATCTTTAGTGTACTATTGTATACTCATTTATTTATTTACACTTAATTTAACTTGTCATGGGGACCAAAGAATATTGATCATTAAATATTTAATACTCTACTATATCTTTAAATAATTATGAAATTATAAATGACATTTATAGAAAGAAAATTAATTGATTGGTTGTATTGGAAAAGAAAAACATTTCAATAATAATCTTAGGCAACAATATTTTATTTTAATAGAAAGTATCCATCACCTGATTATTTTAAATTGTGTATTTTCAATTACGTAAATGGAAAATAAAATAAATAAATATACATCTATAAATTAATAGACGATGTTTAAGGCTATGGTGTTGGGTGAAATTGAACTTATTTTTGTAGATAAAAAAAAACAAATATTTATGCTAAAGCGTACCAACTTGTATTGATCAAATTGTTGGTTGCCAGAATGTAAATAAAATTGTATATATTTCATAGTTTACTTTATAAAAAAAGATGGAAAATATGAAGAAGTTTTGTTGTTATATAAGTATAATTGTGGTATTTTAAAATAGATGGATTTTGTAACACTATTGATACGCTTTTAAATTTATCTATTAATCTTCACTGACAAATATCACAAATTTAAAAAACCACATTTATGTATTTAAAATGAATTTTTTGAAGTTGTATAATTATGACAAACATGTGAAAGACAACAAATTCTTAAGGCGATAAACATACATTTTTCTCACATAAAACTTTTTAACAATTTTTTATTCTAGAACTATAGGATAACCATTTATGCTTTCTTTGATGAAAATAATATTTTAAAAATCTAATCAAATGACGTCATGATAAATAAGAACAATGAAATTGTTGTATCGTCACTATTATTGTTCTTGCAGTCATTTGATGTTTGGAAATATTATTTTCATTAAAGACAGCATATGGTTATCCTATAGTTCTAGAATGAAAATTGTTTTTATTTTTGTTTTATGTGAGAAAAATGTATGTTTACCTTTTTATCTTCCTAGTGTAAATGGGCCTTTAAACTAGTTCATATTTCATATCAGTCTGAATTTGATTATTTTAGTTAAATAGGTTTTGTCAGATTGTATTGATTCTGTTTAATAATTTATTTTAACACACAATTCTACAAAATTCCCACTCCCATCCGTTTCTATTTCCTATTGTATTGTATGTTTATATTATGTTTATTTATAAAAAAATTAAATGTATGTATTATATGTAATGTATACAAGTACAAAATATTACTTCGGCATAGGATGTTTTTATCATTTAAATAAATAATAGTATATAGTATTACATACCATTTTCATAGTTATTTTGACTTATCTTTTGCCTTAATAATAATTATTATCACTTAGTCAGAATTTTCTAACTTTGAGGTGATGGATTGGATTATTGACCCAAAATTATAAGATACATATTGGCACAAAACTGTATCTTCCAAACAAACAGTTATGTAAAATCGGGTAAAAATTCTCATTAAAATAAGTCTTTTAGTTATTGCCTTTAATCATTGCAGGATACTACACAAACGTTTGCGATAACATTACACCATGTACATACTTCTTATAAAGAATTTTTAGACTGTATTACTGTAGTACGAAAGTTCTTTATTTAATCAGAGTATGAATAGATAACAGTCTGGTTATTGCACTCTGGCAAAGTCTGCTAAAGTTTGTGAACAGTGGTGACTCATTATCTCCCCTGAGAGATGCTACATTAGCAGAGAACTATTTTCATCGTGCGTTGCAGCGTCAAATTTTCAGTAAAAATAAAACGATCGTAGATCTCTGACAACAGCAACTTACATTTTCTCTCACTTAAGAAAGTTGAAATAAGAAGAAGTTTAAGTAAAAGTTGAGTGAATATATAGGAAAGTTTGGTTTAAAAATATTAATTTAATCTTTCAATATCAAATATAATAATCAATAAGATGCACAAACTATAATACTTTACATGAGAAATTTATTTTTTTGTTTTATTAATAGATATTATTGTTTTGTTTTGTGTATAGATGCTTTCCAAATTTAAAAACAGTACATCTAAAAAATAAAATTAAAACAAATTCTATTTTTTCATTTATACCAAATGTTAAATTTTAAAATGATAACAATTATATTTCTTATGACTCGGTCAGAATACAATGTAAATTAAATTAAGCCTTTTTTTAAATAAAAATATTAATTTATTAATCATAAATAATTTGAAAAGAACATACTTATTGTAGTTCAAAAAATTGAGACAAAAACGTTATAAATGAAATAGGATAACATTATAATAACATTTTTTGTATGGTGCACTATACTATTTTATTAGAGTCAATATTTGGCTTTAATTAATTTTCCAAGACAGAATGAAACCCGAACCTAGTGAAAATAATTGCTGCCTCCCTTGCCCTCTTTCCTCCAACCACCATTTCCCTTCAAACTTTTCCTGGCTACTTTTTACGCATGGCTGGTCCATGAAAACTAAACATTTGTCTTTCAGTTGTTTTTTTGTATAAAATTAAATAGAAATGTAAAAATAAGATGTAAGGACTCATTTCCTTATAAAGAAGCATATTCCAATTTGATTTCTCAATTCATTATAGTCTAAAGAAATTTCAATCAAAATGATTATAGGCATATTTTATATATTTATTCTACAAGATTCTCAATGCTGTATATGCAAATTCTACAATATTTGCCCAGTATCATATGAATATTTGGTAATACCATAGAGATATTATAGTTCACTATAATATCTCTATGGTAATACAGTATCACATGTAGTGCCTGTATAATGTAAGGTTAGGTTAAGTGTTAGGCTATGGTATATGATACTAGGAGATACATGTGAAGCCCATGTGATGTTGTATTACCGAATATCCTATGATACTGGGCAAATCTAGATACAGAATCGAGAATCGGGTGTTTATTCAGGTTAAGTGTGTACACACATATATCCAAAATTAATATTGGAAAAAAAAGAAGTAAAGAAATCTATTTGCTTTTTTTTTTTTAAGAAGTCAATTATTAAGTGGAATCCAATTTTACTTATTTACAATTATAAAAGGAAATGAAATGATTAAATATTATAAAGCAAACATACAGTAATTAAAAATCTTGTGTTCCTTAAAAAATACATCTTTAGTGACTTTACAAGTTGAAATAGTATGTTCATATTGTTCCTAGTTACAGATTTTAAATTGATTATCATGACTGTATTTTTTATTAAAATAAAACATAGGACATAAAAATGTCTCAGCTATATAGAAGAAATAGCTTATCTTGGCAATCAGAAGTGTTCTACATGTTGGAATATACAGTAATGGAACAAACAATCGCATCGTATCATTAAAATCTATGCAAATAATATAGTCAACCTGTTGTACCTTGTTTGACGTGTAGTATATTGCGTAGTAGCTTAAGCTTCATTGCTTACATTTGTGTATTTTGCAATCAAATATTTGTGAATATAATATTGATAATAAATTTTGTAAACAATATTAAGTGAATGTTGTTTTTTTTTACTTGTGATTCAAAACAATGTTTATTATTATTATTTACACATTCTAGTGGCGTTGTAGCTTGGGTATGTTGCTTGCCTACCGTACCTAGTTTCTGTGTTCAAATCCTGTCACATTGCAGAATTTGTTCCCACAACAAAACCAACTCTACTCGTGTTAGGAATTTATTTATGTACAACATGCTACCCGATTCTCAGTGCTGTATCTCCACATTATTTCCCCAGTATCTTAGAAACATTCTGTAAAACAGCATGTGAAACACATGTGATGTTGTATTACAGAATTGTCCTATGATACTGGAGAAATCTAGGCACAGTACAGAGAATCGGGTGAATATTATTGTGACAATTTATATATATATTACACTTATACCTAATACATTTTCCCTGGTCAAGGGAAAATGTTCATGTCATATTCTATAAAATACTATTCTCTCTCCCAATGTTTAACTAATCTCATTTTATTCTTTTATCACTGTATTGTTATACAGTAGACATTTTTTATACTCATTTTGGCTATGCTGAGAAAACAATGGTTTATGATAATATGGGATATTCCCCTGGACCTCACAATATAAATTTAGATTTGCGCTTTTTTTTTTTTTGGCAATTAAACGTTTTTTTTTTTTTTTATCAATACAGTAGTACCTCCTAGACTATAGTTGATCAAATTATCATATTTAAAGAATGTTTTTGCTAGTTTTAACATTGACAATTTGCAATATAGCTACTCATTAAACATTTTTTAATATATTTTTTCAAGTTTGCCTATTTCCTGGTTTGCACTGGTCTGTTGTTCGAGATTGGGCCAATACATGATTGCATACGCTTATAAGCTGATTCACCAAAGGTAGTTACAAAGGCTTCTATGATGAATAAACAGGAAAGCCAATACTGACATACTTGGGTAAATGCCAACTAGATAAACACAACCGAGGGGGAAAAAGTATGGTACGGCTATAAGTGATAGATATAACACATACAACCTATGAGCAACATATGTACCGACTCTTTTGCAATTAAAAGTCTCATAAAATATATATTTTTAACTCACTATTATAAATTGGTAAACAACAGTAATCTAGAGCTTACAATGATTTTGTTGACATTCACAATGCCTTCAATATACAATAATTTACATTAATTTCAGTGTATCCATCTATAAAGCTCTGTCACTTTATGTGACAATAAAAATGTGATGTGCCCAAATATGGACACGATGACATCATATCACTACCATATTTGTGCACATCCCACTGTCATCTACATCTACTTTTTTTTGTCCAATTAGTTTGATAGTGTAGACAGAGCTTAAGTCAAGTTCCCCAGTGGTATGATAATTAAATTAGTTACTGTTCCCACCGGCTTATGATCATTGTAGAAAACCCTTTTTTATTATTTCATACGCATATTTAAAACTTATAAGTCATTAAGAACGGTGCATAATAATATAGTTAATTTGAGTTCCAACAGCAAGTACTGGCCAAGTACAGGATACCATACCGTGCTTATAACCTCTTATTTCAGGCCTGGGGAGTTACAAGCATGGCACTATGATTGAACCATGGAACTTTGGATTGGAAGGAAAGCACATTAACTACTAAGATACAGTTCCACAACTACTAAGGTATCATTTTCAAGATTGTTTTCATGCCACTCCTTTAGGTAGTTATATTCAAGACAACGGAAGCATTAGGAAACAATTACCATGCGGTTGTAGTTTACAGCTGAAAAAATGGGTATTTGGAAACTCGGACTGGGCGTGTGCAAACCCCAAAGCTTGTCTGGGAAAAGAGAATCTATGAAAACATTTGCTGATAAATATTGAGATGCTTGTAGATGGTAGTTATCGTGAGATGAGCGGTTTTTTGTAAGAAATATTTCTTGTTTAATTTGGTATAATATAAATGCTTTGTTTGTTTAAATGCTGACACTGTAAACATTTTACTGTCGACCTCACCTTTGACGCATGTTTTGACTTAGGAAAACATTGACAGTTCTAGCTTAACTATAATTGATATCGTAACAGTTTGAGTGATTCACATTTGAATCATCAGTCAATCACCTGAAATCTGGATTTATAATCCTATACCAATTAAAACATTGTCAACATGTACATTTTACCAATAAGTCATTGCCAATTAATGCTTTATTTTTAAGATGACAAAGACATAAAACATAGCTCAAATATAATTGGTAGTAACAGTAAGATTACAAGTTTACAATATTGTGTTTTTGTTACTATTAATTTAAAGTTCAAATTCATTAGAGATCATGTCAACAGGCATATCGAAGGGGGTGCCCAGCAGGCCCAGGCCCCCTAAATTTGGCAAATTACATTGCAAAAGATAGAAAATTAGAATAACTTAGGCATTTAATTTCACCATTTTTTGGTCCACCCCAACCCCCTACCCTCCCCTATTTTAAATCCTGGATCCACCACTGAAATTATTCTACAGCAGTAGCTGTGTTATGTTTACTCTATGACCTGTTTATTATTTAGCATGCTTTGATTGGCTAATAATATACATTTTTTAATTGCAATGACTGCTGTGAAAGCTCTACATTAAGACGCGCTGAAATCTTACTTTATTCCAATCAAAACAGTAGAGTAGATCGCTTAATAGTGGAGGTGGGTTGTATTCGTATTTAGGATAATAGAAATTCGAGGAATGAACAAAATAGCCAGTTACTATTATAGCATCTTTTTTATTAATTATAAAATATAATTATTTCATAATAGTGAAACAAAATTAAATGTTGGTTTGATATAGTAGTGTAGTATAGAGTGACATGGGGACCAGCACAGGGATGAAGACCAATTGGAATACAGTACTAGCATTGACATAATGTGGATTTGCAGAAAAAGGATACAGGCTACACTGTTGAAGAGGTACAGACATGTATACGGTATAGGGGATTCCCTGTGTAGGATAAGGAAGAATGGAAAGTCTGTCAGAAGATGCCGAATAGGATACAGTGATGACATCACATAATTGCTATAATGATCACTTTGATGAGATGATCCCTTGTTTTTAACTGATCTGTTTTTAAACTTAAAACTGATAATTTAATATTTGCAGGTGAAATATTATGTTTTAAATCTTTTTGTTAACAAAAGAATTATTTATGCACCAATATAGAAGAGTGCAGACAACCATCTTATTTCCTGTAAACATATAAAAGTTTAAAATAACATAATATATGTACATACAAATACATTAACAGTAGTGTATTGTTATACAATAAAATCTATATTTACTCAGAGATCTACTTTTATATATATTACAATATCTATCAATAAAACATTAGCATTTTATTGGTCATATTTTAGGGACAAAATTATACTCTATTATGGTTAAGGCACTATTTTTTCAATATAGTGCCCTGTCAAAAAATACACTAACATAACACTATGTAGATATAAGTTTGTGGTACACCATGTATGTTAGTTCCTTTCAGAACTAACATACGTGGTGTACCACAAACTTCTATCAACATTTAATTTCGCCATGCAAACCTTCAAACAACATAACAATATTTTATTAGGACATTTCACAGTAAAATTTCGTTCTTGTAGGACAGTCCAAGTTCCTTATGAGGCATGATAATAGAATTGAGAACGATAGTCTCATCCGGTACAATTACATGTTGTCCTGAAAAATATTGAAAAAGATTTATTTTAAAATATTGTTTTGAAATGCAATATGGAGCTTTCGTTTTGCGACGACCAACGACCTACGCATGGACCTAGAAACTACTATTGAATATCAACAACAGAGCGAGACACATTCAAACAACTACAAGTTCAAATTTGTACATTGTAAACAATGGAGAAGAAGGAAGCATACTGTATTTTTAGACAAGTACTTCCTTCAATCAATAAATAAGCATTTACTGAATAATAATACAAGATATCAAGGATTGGAATTATCATGTTCATCACATTATCATAATCTTTTAAAATCAACGTCATTTTATTTTGTAATTCTGTGTGAGAAATTAATTACATGTGCAGGCAATTTGTTCGCAGCATTCTTTCTATTATCTCTACAAAATCACACAAATTTATCTTTTGTAACATAAAGTGCAATTAATGCTGTGAATCAGTGATTTTTTATTTTACATGTATTTTTGTAAAATTATTTTTGAATAAAATATACTATATAGTGATAATCTAATCTTTAATCTTTATTTGTAATTCTTTGTGAGAAATTACATTAGATTGAGGCCCGTAGGGAGGATTTTTACAGGGGTTCTTTCTTCCACAAAAAGGGGAAAATGCAAGCAACTGAACAAAAAACAAATTTAGGCCTAGTCTAGTAAATGAAAAGTAATTTGTCTGCTGGCTAGCTATAGGATTGGACAAAAAAGTTAGGCCTATTTACTAGCACTTTTGCTACTAGTCTCTAGTTTGAAATGGGTTTTCCCTTCAGGGAAAAGGGGTTCTTTCGAACCTTATGAACTATGGCTATGGGCTTGAGATCACACTCCCAATCTAGTTAACTGCAGTTTGAGAGGTTATCACTGTATAAAGCACATTATAAACATTATTGTCAACTTTGTCAATATTTTAATATCAATAATAAAATTATTGCTTCATGAAACTATTCAAATATTATCAGTATACAAACATTTTATTTTTTATTACATGTTTTTAATTTATATTTTGCATAATTTGTGTGCATTGAGTGTGTGAACATGCTATATTTATTTATATTTTTTAAATAAATATTTACTTATTAGTAAATGCACTGTTGAGTAACATATTAAAAAATGTAAATCTGTATCTAAATATAAAAAATAAATGATAGGGTATTTTTGTAAATGAAAATTAAGAAGATAATGGTGACAAAATATATAAAAATATACTTTTTGGAATTATTATGCATACATGTAAGGTATTTTTGTGAATGAATATAAAGAAGAAAATGTAAAAAAAGAATAAATAACAATATTATTTTTTCAACACTTCGGATGCTTATGCATATATGGTATCTTTTATCTACAAATGATGTACTTTGCTTACAAGAATAGTAAAGCCTATAGGAGTATCTGGTTCTTGACACTATATGTGAGGTCTTTATGTGGCAGAACAATGGAGTTGAGAATGACAACCTCAGATGGAATGGTAACATTTTGACCTGCAAAAAGATGATACTATAATGGTAAAAAGAAGAAAAATGATCGATGCATTAAGTAATTATAGAGACTTTTTAATTTTGACGCACCATTTGACTACATGTATGCATCTGTTGAGTCGAAAAGTCATTCTGCACATTCTTAGAAACATATGAAATGACTATAGATGAAATGACTATTATTAATTAGACTCAACAGATGCAAGTCGTAAAAACTGATGGCTCGGTAATACCCTTGGTTTCTACAGACAAGGTCAAGACTAGGAAAACCCACAACTCTTCCACAGTTCTGGTTTTAAACAATAGAGTACACTAGTCCAAAACTATGTCTACAGTTTATGTGACAAGAAAATGTGATGTGCCACAATGATGTCATATTTGCACACATCACACTTTTGTTGTCAAACAAGACAGAGACAGAGCTAACATTCAAAGGTCATGCAAAATATATGAACATGTAAGATTGAGATTTTATAAGCCTGTTTTAAAGGAAGTGCTGATAAATGGTATACAGTGCAAATTTGGGTTATGATAAATTATATAAATTATGAAAAAGCATTATGTTTGAGAATGGAATGAAACATTACCTAAGATAGTGATAGATGGATTGAGTCGCCCATCAGAGTTGAATAAAGCATCACTATCTATTTTTGCGTGTTTGTCATTCGGATTAGGGTCAGAGGGCGTGCCTTCGACCCTTGACCAGGCACCAACCAAACTGTTCCAACCAACAATACTGTTCAAGATGCAGCAATGATCCTAAATATGAAAAAATTATTAACATTAGGTTAAAATACACATACCAACAGTGTTGTTGGTAGTCTATGAGTGGCACTTAACTGGATACAAAAAAACCCCTCCAGCTTCCCCTGCAGTCAAGCAAAATGATAATGGTGGTAAATTGGTGTGTGGTTGACAGATTAGTCCATTATTGTAGAGGGGTACGCAACAAGGAACTTATACAGCATATTTTCATAACATAGTTCTCCCTCAGGAGAGCAAAGGCTACTGAAATTTATCCAGGTACGCTAAGCATTCTTAAATCATGGATCCAACAGTATCTAAAGCTCTGTCTACACTATAAAACTACTTAAACACAAAATGTGATGTGCCCAAATATGGTGGTGATATGACATTACCATGTCCATATATGGGCGCATCACATTTTGTTGTCACAGAAAGTTTGATAGTGTAAACATAGCTTTATACGTAGGACAATGACTTCACATTTTGAAATATTGAACACACCTGTAATGTTGCACCTGGTAGAAGGATAGACTCTCTTACTCTCACACCTGCTCCTATTGTTACATTTTCACCAACTGTTACATTTGGTCCAAGCTGAAATATTGAAGTAGAAAAAAAGTCTTTGTTTGGGATACCAGATCTTAGGAGATACTAGTAAAGGTATACATAAATGACAATGGCAAAGAATACTGTATTCACCAATCCTAAAGCTCTGTCTACACTATCAAATCTTATGTGATGACAACAAAATGTGATGTGCCCATATATGGACATGATGATGTCATATCACTACCATATTTGGGCATATCACAAGCATATTTGGGTACATCACACTAGTTTGATAGTGTAGACAGAGTTTTAGTTATATACAGTATTTCAATTAATAACTAACTGTAGGTATTAACTGAATAAATATCTAAAGACTTCTCTTGCTGTTCAATTATATAGGAAAATTTCCCTTTAATAGTTAAAATGTAAAGATGGCCAATAATAATTTTGAGGCAATGCATGGTTAAACCAAATCCACTGAGATACCATCAAGCTCTATGACTGCCCCATTTATAAACCCTTTAAATTTTGAAATACGCCAATGGGACAATCATGATGAGGCTAGCTAAAACGATGGCTATCTTACAGTTGCAGAAGGGTCGACATTAGCTTTAGGGTGAATGTACACATCTCCTATGATCTTGGGTTTTCCATCTTCGTTCAGAGCCAAGATTTCAGGGTGGTTGCGATGGTATAGCCCAAGGTACAGACGATTAGCATAGATGGCTGATCTGTAAGCAGAACAAATTGACCTTGTAAGACAAAATAAAATTTCTTTTTAATCAGTAGATTATTTTTATAACAGAAATTGTGGAACTTACCCGGCAGATTTGATTTGACTCCAAAATCCTTGTGTTTTGAAAACAAAGAGACTACCAGTGCCAGCTAGTGGTGTAAAGATGTCTTGTTCAAATCGGATGCAATCTTTAGCCTGAGTGAAACTATCACAGCTATTTAGAAAGTAACAAGCCACATTAGTATAGGAGGACTGACAATGGGCTTAGGAGTAATTTGTTTCAAGGAGCCTGAGTGTGGAATGAGCTTCCTAATGAGTTAAATCAAACCTCTTTGTACTAGAAATAAAAGTGATGAAGATGTCCCTTGCATTTACAGTACACATTCAAGGGCAAAATGAATGTCAAGAATAGTACCCTTTTCACATCTGCAAAATGTAACAACTTGAAACCAGGTTTGCATAGTGTGAAGACAATTTGTTGAAAATCTCCCGAGAAAAACACAACAACAATCCTGTGTTTTTGTTCCGAGATCTTACTGCGCGCACGTTTATTGCCCTGGTATTAACTGACCAATCATAGTAATCAAATAGAGCACAACTATTCTTTCCTCCCAAGATTTCACAATCTTGTGTAAAAACATGTAATAAGTTGGGAGATCAAACCTGGTTACAACTTGTTAGAAGTTGTAACAATTTTTGCAGATGTGAAAAGGGTATAAGAGACAAATTTGATAATATTGGTATATACGAAGTGGAGAACAGTAGGCCTATCACCAATGAAAACTGTCATGCATTGGACAAGCCAGAGAAATTATCAAATTTAATTATGAAGATCCATATTTCTATTAATACAAATCTAAATGAATATAATTAATATTTTGGTCTTTTTTGGTGTTTGGGTTCGAAATATTATTCCCTTAATAGGGGTTGAATCAACCATTTAGCATACACAAAAATGTCCCCGTCGTCTTAGTAGGGGTTGGCCATTGTGTTATATATTTTACAAGAAAGTGTTCCCTTAATAGGGATGTTCTAATGTAGCATGATTACAAAATATGAATAAAACAATTTAATATACCTGAATATTTCATTCTGATTTAGTTGAAAGACTCTACCAATTCTATCAAATATTTCTGGTGACAGGAGGTACACACCGCCGTTGATAATACTACTCACAAAGGTTTGAGGTTTCTCCACATAATGAAGCACCTAACAAATAAATTTGTTTATCTATTATTTCATTGGCTTACCAGTTTCAAAACAATTTCTCCAATCAGTTTAAGTTTGATTAAGTTGATACCTTTTGATTAGAGTAGACCTTTGATAGAATATGCTTGTCCTGTGTGGCATGGTTACCTTACTGGGGAGAAGTCTCGTAATATTGAGAGAATCCAGAAACGAGCTCTGCGAATAATACTAGGGCATGATTGTATTTGTTCATTGCTATATTATATATTTGTTCATTGCTATATTATATATTTGTTCATTGCTATAGTATATATTTGTTCATTGCTATAATATATATTTGTTCATTGCCATATTATATATTTCTTCATTGCTATAGTATATATTTGTTCATTGCTATATTATATATTTGTTCATTGCCATATTATATATTTGTTCATTGCTATAGTATATATTTGTTTACTCATAAGCCAGAATTGGATTAAATAAATAATAATAACAATAATAATAATATACATTGTAGAGGAAATATAATGGTACACAATCAATCATACAAATTATATACAGATTTCTAAAATATATACCTCATGAGTTTCAGGATTCTCTACCAGACATCCATAGTTCAAAGATTGCTTTCGGGTTGCCTTTCAAAAAAATAAGAATATAATAATATTTATATAAGAATAATGATATTCAAACTTATGTCAAGACAATTTTATCAAACAGTAGCTAACAGCTAGATTTCATCAGTTGTTATGTTGCAAGACCATGCAGTGGCTGCAAAAGAAGTCCAACTGTCATCTTAGCAACGAAGCAACTGACAAAGTCAAGCTGTTAGCACAACGAAACTGTCTTGAAATAAGCTTTAATATCGGTTTATTCTTTTGAACATTACCTAATAATAATCCGTGTTTTATATCATATTCAAAGTTGTTAAATTGAGTTTATACAATTGTTGAATGGGTCACTGATTAATGGGAGTCTCTTAGATCCATTATTGATTGCATTCATGGTACTGAATATACCTATGCATTGTATTAACTATACAAAAATCAGGAGTGAATATGCAAATGCCCATGAATGAATATATCAGGGGTAAATATGAAAATGTTCAGAGGTAACATATGCAAATGCTCATGAATGAATATGCAAATGAACATGAATAAATATGCAAATACCCAGGGGTAATATGCAAATACCCATAAATGAATATGCAAATGCTCATTAATGAATATGCAAATGCTTAGGAATGAACATGCAAATGTCCATGAATGAATAGGCAAATGCTCAGGAGTGAATATGCAAATACACAAATCGAAAACTAACCTCAGTTGCTAATATTGTATACTTTGTACCGTTTGGAAGATTCTTATGAAAGGTATACATATCATTGAGAGGGAAATCACAACAAACATCTCCATTGAAAACAAAGAATCCCTCTGGGTTACCACTCAGTATCTGGTCTCTGAAATGATATAGGCCTCCTGCTGTTCCTAGGGATGTGTATTCTTGTAGGTATCTGGGAAAAAACATATTTACAATTGGGAATTGAAATAAAATGAGGGAGGTCAAATAAAATGACCGTGGTTTTGGCAGTCGGTTAATGCTGCTTAAATGGATAAACCAACATCCCTTTATAATAATTAATCCGGCAATCAGGCACTCACATGGTCATGTATGAATGCAAAACTTCATTACCATTCGTGATGCTGCATTATGTGCTACAAAAATCGTTATACATACTTCTGTGCTTGTGTTTTAAAAACCATACTTAATACATCTAAGAATCAAAATGTACCAGAGTGTATCATTACTATTTTCAGACTGTATCATTACTCTCCCTCAGAGATCAAGGGCTGCTGTTGGTTTATCCAGGTAAGCTAGGCACAACATAGACTTATAGACCAATAAAACAAACATGTCTCAAAATGATTACAATCATGACCCTTATATAGGAGTACATAATATATTTGCAAACCACAATGATTTTTACTTACCATTTTAAACTCATAAAACACCAATATTATAAGAGTATCAAAAGCAAAATGAAATGTACCTAATGTTAATCTTAAACTTTTGTTGCGTTGTTTGGATGAAACGATTAAGAGCTTCACTTGGCTGATAGAATCCAATTAACAGGATTTCTTTGACTTCAGATACCTGAAAAAATGACAAGATTTCTGTGTAGAAATCATACAATGACAAGTGGTATTTACTATACTTTGGGACAAGATAAAAGATAAAATTGATTCATGGGGGAATCTCTTCTTACCATACAACATGCTTCTATGTGGTGATATATGATGGGAAAGCCAGCTACTGGAAACAGAGGTTTCGGCAACTCAAGTGACAGAGGTCGAAAACGAGTTCCTGAAAAGAAATGTTATAAATTATTTATTACATTTTCAAAATATGTATTTAAAATACAAATTGGAAAAAATGTGATTTGCTACATGATTTTTTGTGTTAGAAACATAAAAATAAACAAATAATTAAGGAATTCATGGGCATAATTATATCAGAACTGCATGGACGATAGACTTCATTCATGGACATGCAATACTACTAGGGAATCAACAATTAAACATTTTCTAGCAAATGTAATTTTAAAACATTGGCCCTTCGGATACAAATAACATGTGGTGTAAATTAGTGGTACATACAATTTTCCTGGTACAACTTTGCTCAGCTCACATCTATGATCTCGACCGGCTTATTAAGACTGGGCGAGCCGAGTTAGGCCTCGAGTTCTACCTAGCGGCTAGGCCTACCTATATTCTGACTTGTATGTAAAGTAATTATTAGTATATAAAATATATGCATTACCTTTCTGGGGTCCTCCTATAAGTATTACGGCTTTCAACATGTTTGAAATTAAACTGTATGCTACCTAGATCGGACGTAAAAAGAACAAATTTGTTGCACAATATTGCCGACGTGGAGTTGTTGGACGTTTGTTTTGTTTTTTTAATGTTTTGCAACAACGTGTCAAGGTTCAAACGAGGATCGTTCAAGTGTGAAAGTTTGACACATTAATAAAAACTCCGAAAAAGTATTTGAAGTTTTAAAAAATATATAGTAAAGTTACAAAAGCTAATATTACAGAAAAAATATTGAAAGAAGATTTTCCAGTATTCCCAGCCCAAAAAGTTTCGGAGCTTAAACTTCCATCCTTCTAAAATGTATTGTAACAAAATTCTAAAATAGATTGCGTGTCTAGTACTAGTAGCCTATTGACTGAAAATTTGTAATGATCAAATAAATATACAAGAATATCAAAATGTATATACAAAGTTAATAAAACATAACATTTGATGAACTTATACATCATGCATCGTACATTTTTATAAACATAATATAATTTGACATAAATATTTTAGTTCAATAGATTTATACCGTACAATTTCAGGAGACAAAAACGGCTTCTTGATCCATCGCTCAGAATTCGGAGTCTGAATAAGGTACGGATTCAAATCGTACGGTTTTGGTGTTTAATGATATTGCAATATATTTTAATTTACTTTGATATAGTATTTATGTGCATTTTTAATGTTTATTCAAATTTTATTCTAAGTGTTTTTTTATACAATCAGTGCAATAGGAGACTTAGTATAGTGATTAGGTTCGCTTGTTAGGAATCCTGTCTCTTGTAGTTTGTCCACGTTTTTTTATATTGTATTTTTATGGAGACAAAATAAATTAAATGAAATTAAATGAAATGAACGATCCCATACTTTACCACTAAACCCATTTTCCATGATATTTTTCTCAGGCCACAGAACCGAATAGGTGCGATGTGAAAGCAGCTTAAAACATAATGTAACAACAAATATAATATATAAATATATAAAACTAGTTAATAATAAACATTATAGATTACATTACTTACTTATTTGGCGCATAGGCCTACTGAAATGTGATTCAGTTTGTCCTTAAAATTATTTTTGTTCAATTTGAAAAATGTAGAAAATTATTAGGCCTATCTGATTATTATGTGACACTCATATTTTTATTAACATTTTTTTTGTAATAAGGATGTGGCCTATTTATTTGTTACACATCATACAAACGTGTTTTCGTGAAATCATTATTGTAAATCATTTATTCTACTTTTGAAAAATTTTAGTTTCGACGTATAGATTAAAGCTACACTATAAATTCAACAGGAAAAACCTGGGGATTATCTTTGTGAGAAATTTTTTTAATGGTCTGCCGCCCTCTGTTTAGAAACCAGACGATAAACATAGCATGCTAACTTGACATCGGTTGCTTAGAAAGAAGAATCAGTACACTATTAAGTAAGTTACTCTTCAATAATTTGAACGAAATGATAATATAAGATATTGAAATGATTTCTTAATTTGAAAGTAATATATGCACGGTAATCGTCTGCTAGTTGGATAATTATAGAGGATTAGTTGTTCCAGTGTGAAAATTGAACCAACCCTTTTGGCACCGAGGGATAAGAAGTATCTAGCCTTTGGATTAACTTGATGATTGAAGACAGTAGTATAGCCTGTACATTTTCCTTCACTAGGGCCCAATAAACAATTCGTTATGGAAGCAGCCTGTGCTATTGTACCCAAGATTTCTGAACCCTCTGATTGTATTGATACTATTGTTGGAATTTGTGAATCTATTTCGGAACAATCCGGTTCAGAATTCGATGAAAATGTTGAATTATCAGAGGTTTTTGTGGAGAGGGATCCTCAAAAAGATAACATGGCAATGGACAGATTTTCACATTTTACTATAAAAAAGCAAACTTCATACAGGTGAGTGTGACATTTTATTTAAATTAATTGACATATTTTATATATTTTAACATTAGTTTTATTGAAAAATTGTGGGTGGGAGATCCCTAACACCTGCCTAACACTCTGAGCTTTGGTAATTATTGTCAAAAATTATTATTAAATGAGCACATGTTTATGTTTTATATTGTTTTAATTTAACATAGTTCTGATGGTGGGTCCCTATTTTTGGTGCAGCCCCTATTCATTGTCGCATATAATCAACAGCTTATTTTTTAGTCTACAGTAGTTCCACTAAATAAGTTTATTATCTCATTCCATTTAATTAACACATGGTAAAAAAGTTTGATGCAGCAGTGTATTTTTAACAGTCAGAATTCACTTGTTGTTTTGAAGTGCTTGTTGAATAATTTACGGTCTGTTTATATTGTTCATTGTGTACTGTACTAAGACTTCATTCATTCAATAATATTGATGCCTTATTTCAACTGTAAATTCATCATATACTTACAAAACAGAATAAAGTTAAATCAATAGTTTTATGTTGCTTTTGCTTTACGATTTAATTTATATACTTATACTTATATAACTGTATTTACAGTAGTAGCCTATATTGTAATAGCTTTTGTGTGAAATGACAAAATCCTTAAAGTTAAATGCTTTATGTTCAATTTATTCATCCATTTATTTTAGATGGCAGACACTCTACTGTGTAAATCATGTACAACAATAGCTCCATGATGTAATCCATAGTATATTCTACTATTATTAGGCCTTAGTGGATTTTCTTTTGTCATTTTTCTACTAGTATAAAACTAAAGTTTGTGTTTTAAAAATGTGTATAGAAATAAATCTGTTTTGAAGGACCCTTAAGCACACGTAGAGGAGCTTACAAAGAGAGGAGAGTATTTAAAAAATAAAATTTTAGATTTTTAGTTGTAAATAGCACAGACTGTACATAGTAAATCGTCCATACTGTAGATTTAGATTGTTGCCATAGATTCATATTGTTTAGTGAGCTCAGCTGGTAGTGGTTATTTGTCTATCCTTGAATAGGTAATAACACAGTTAAAACAATTAACAGCTATAATGATAATTACATCATTTTAATTGGTTTCACCTTAACTTGCTAATTTGTGAGCAAAAACCATTCAGTGTAAAATCTGTCCTTACTAAAAATAGGTGAATAAAATTAAGTGTTTACCATATTCTCATACTTGAACAACTGAATTATTTAGTTAAAAGAAATCACTGTACAGTACAGTACATACATCAGTATAACCTACAGTATCCTACTGTTTATGTATGGTGTTAAAGCTGAAGCTGACAGACCTAGATGGTTGGTAGTCTACAGTAGTTGGCAAAAAAAGAAGGTACCGGTATGACAAATAATATGGTTAAATTAATGCATTAAAAATGTAAAATCGTTTGATACTCTCACCTTGACTGTAGATCATCTGTTGTTCCTAGAATTTTATTTGACTTTTAATCTTTCTTTTAATACTAAATAGGCAGATATTTCTGTTTTTTATGAAATTATATTTTTTTCTGTGTAGATCTTTGCTAATCTAGTAATCAACTTCTGATAGGCATATATTTTTAATTTCTATTTGTAAACACTGATAAAAATTAAAGATTATAGTAGCTTGATTTTTTAATTCAACTTCCCCATTCTTGCTTTCAATTTACGGAAAGTGGCATACATACTGTAACATTCTTTAAAATGTATCATTTCATAGAGGTAATTCTATACCTCCATCATTATGTAGTTTAAAATTAAAATTTGCCTAAATTATACAGTCTAGCCTAATATCTAGCCTGTAATAAAATCTAGCATGCCTAGTTTCCGGAAAGTCTGGTATTCTGAATGTGTTTTTAATGGTAAACAATATTTTTGGACCTTTTGAACCTCATAAAGCCTGGTTTTGTTTGGAGAGAGTTGGCCCTATTTTAAATATAGTATTTAAGTGTTAAAGTAAATACACTGCTGTATGGGAATGAAATAAATAACATTTAAATATTATTTGAATTTTGTTTAAAGGTCATACATTCATATTTTAAATGTAATGTGTTTAAAGGCAAAAATAAATACTGTTCAATAATCTCATATTCATTATTCATTGTCACATATAACAATTTCCTTATTTTAAGTTCTTTTATGTTGGATTAATCATGATATTTATTAAATTTCACTATTTTTTCAATGAAAACATTTTAATCGTGACCCTGAATTTGATAAAAATAGAATTTCTATTATTTTATGATACTGTACTACCGTATTGTGTATAACATAACAAATAATATAATAAAAAATTTGATTGAATTCAGTATTTTTTAAGACATTTTACCTTTGTCTCCCCACCCATGCTATATGACCATAGCAACTATAATATACATATCCTAATATCATTTCTAAACTCTGCACTACATGTCTAGCGACCGTTCTATTTTATTGCTTATTTATTGCCCCGAATTAAAATCCTTTCTCCATGTTTTAAATTCTTGAGCAGCAGTGTACGATACATATGAATAACGCTCTTTCTTTTGACATATCAAACAACAGCGTTACGTTGATCTTTCATCATTTCTTTTGACAGCGTAGTATGCCGCAAACAACACGATGTAAGTCTTATTTTACACCTTCAATTATAATTCAGTTTCTTAATTGTTATTGTTTTGAAATTATCCAAAGAAGCGAAGATACTGTCTGCATCGCAATTTTGCTGATCATAGATATTGACGTGGCCATATGTTTGATTATTATAAGTGTATCTACTGTACTGTAGCATAGCATGATCTGTATCCTGCGCTGCTGTGTATAATCTATTGTTGTTTTAGGCACTTCACACTTCAAAATATTTTAGTTCTTTATGTTGCCGTCTACTATCTTAAACCGTAAGACAAATTATAGAATTTACTCTTTAAGTAGAAGTGTTAAAACATTCAATCTGCTTTACAGTAGAAATAGCTGAATTCTTGAATAAATTAAATAGTTGAAACTAGTTTTTACAATTTAATATTTGTTATGATAAAGATTATATAAAATGGTTAATAAGTAATTGCATCTGCTGTACATTAAAACACATTATGGTAAAGTGATTAATACTGGATAATTCACCAATTATGTTAATTTTTATTTTGACCAGAGTTTTATAATAAATGTATGGCTGGCATTATTTTCACCACATATTGTGTTCGAATCTCAAACTGCCCACTTGACCCTTGATAGTTACACATCAACAAATATTTCTACATCCTCTTATTCCTATGTTAATTGTTTATTAAAGTGTATGTGGACTTGTTTGCCACCTCTTCTCTTATATGCTTTATCCTTTTTAAGATATCACCTTACCGATAATTTTTGATTGCAAAAATCAATTTAGAATTCCAATAAGGCTGAAGTACTTGCTGTAATTGGTTTTGATGTAAGGACACTTGTAATGCAGCCATGGTAAAAAAATGTAGATAATAGGCAAGATACCAACCATCCATTAAATCCAAATAATTATTGCTACTGTAAATCAGGCTGAATAATCAATGATGTAGTCTATTATATAGCGGCCATAGTTCAGAAGGGTAAAACTAGCTTTACACAAATGTTGAACTTTGCGTACTGTACATAGTGTACGCTTGCACCTTTCTGAGGTCCTTTCCCAAAAAGAGCTTTTAATTTGCGATGACCTATGACCTGGGAATTGATGGTTTGCTTGTCATCGTCTGATCTAGGAACCACCAAAATTGTACGTCAAGGAATACAGTGAGGAACCATGCGTGAATTCCCTGCATGTGCGCAAGGAATACAGTGAGGTACCATGCATGAATTCCCTGCATGTGCGCAAGGAATACACTGGAACCATGCGTGAATTCCCTGCATGTGCGCAAGGAATACACTGTGGAACCATGCGTGAATTCCCTGCATGTGCGCAAGGAATACACTGGTGGAACCATGCGTGAATTCCCTGCATGTGCGCAAGGAATACAGTGTGGAACCATGCCTGAATTCCCTGCATGTGCGCAAGGAATACAGTGAGGTACCATGCGTGAATTCCCTGCATGTGCGCAAGGAATATACTGTGGAACCATGCGTGAATTCCCTGCATGTGCGCAAGGAATGCAGTGAGGAACCATGCCTGAATTCCCTGCATGTGCGCAAGGAATACATGGCGTACAGTACTTGTTCGTAGCTTGTCAGTTGTCGCAACTCGGAAGCTCCCTAATGTTAATATTCTTGTCAGAGTACAGAAATGATAATAAGTACATCTTCATTTATAGCTTGGGCATGGTCTATTTACTATGTTGCTATTCTAGTAATTGTTTAATTTTGATTTACAAATGTATCATGATCGGTAATCAATAATTAAATTCCAAGTGGCAATAAAACTGAGTTAGTTATTATTACAGTAGTTTAATGGTGGCAGTCAGTGTTTACTACTTGACTAATATAATTATTTATTGTGTAGAGTACTTAGTGGTTTAGTAATTAAATTGTTTTTCTACTTCTCTAGATTAATTAATGTGGTAAAGAATGATATTATTGTTTGGATTGTTAAGTCATAAACTGAACATTTCAGGTCACAGAAATATAAGACCTAAAGCTCTGTCTACACTCTCAATCTTTATGTGACAAAAAAAAATGTGATGTGCCCATATATGGACATGATGATGTTATATCACTACCATATTTAGGAATATCACTACTATATTTGGACACATCATACTTTATTTGTCAAACTAGTTTTGAGCTTTACAGGTTTATCCAATATCAAATGTACTTAAAACAGGTTGGCTAAAAATAGAATGAGGCAGGATGTTAGATATATTACAAGCAGTGGGTTTATTAATTATCTCATTAATATTAATATCTTTGCAAAAAATAACTAATGTCAGAAGCTGTCTCTCCAAATAACTATTAAATACATTTATATTTAACTTTTAGCCAAAACTAGTCATAAATGCAGCAACATTTGTTGTAACTATAGAGGGCCTTCTTAAGTTATAGTACATTCATTTTTATGTGAATTTATTTTTCTTTGCTATTTTTATTTTCTTTTTTCTGTTAAAATGCAATATACTGTTTCTTGACAGAAAGATACTATACATTCTATGATAGTGTAGAGTACAGAGCAATCAGAAGGTAAAACAGAGTTTAAAACAAAATGTAAATCCATGAAAGTGGCTTCAGTAGGCCTACAAATGTCTGTAAATAGATGCTAATTGGATAGGTTATTACCATGGCAACCTGTCAAATGTTTATATTATGGATAAATTATTCTTTAAATACTTTTAAAAAGAAGAAAACCGTAATAATTATGACAGCTTGATGTCTTCTCAATAAAATTACGAGAATTTTTTTTAAATTTGAAGAAAAAAAGATTTTGTTCAAATATATTGACTAATAATAATATAGCATTCACTTTCATTTTTGTGGTTTTTTTAAACATTTATTTTCTCCAGTAGGCATATTGATACAGTACTGGCCATAATGTTTGTGTGAACCATCTGCCAATGTGGATCATTTGTACTGGTAGAAAGAATATATGTAGATTAAGGTTGAAATCTACCTTCAGGGCTTGTTTATATCCGGCTGCCTATATTTCTATGCATATATATTTATTAATGTTATTATTTTTTTTTAATAATGTATATATTTTTTCACAGCCCCTGTGGTCGTTTTGGCACCCTGTGTCGAAGAATAATGTTATTGTTATGATGTTAGAATAATACATGGGCAAATACATAGAAGTAAATTTTCTTTTGTGATCCAATATAATGCGATAGATAAATACGAAATAAAAACGCTTTTCAATTTGGTTGTTACAATCTGACCACACAACACGGTATTGTTGGCAGCACTATGTTTCCTTTGAAAAAAAGTATATTCTGATGATTTAAGTGGGCCACTATAAATACCAACATGCATTATGCATGAATTAATATTGTTTTCCTTCTGTGATGCACCTGCTTAGTGTGATATCGTGAAGGGAAAACAATGGAAAAACCATAACTTTTCAGTGAAAATATACATATAAAATGTTTTCAGCAACGAGAAAATGCTGAATTAGACCTATAGCTAGTGTTTGTATATTACCGTAGTTTATCAAAAGCCTGGCCTAGAAACCTATGCCTAAATAGGCTAGGCCTATACCTATCTAAGTAATGATGATGGTTGTACGTATGGGTATGCCCATGTGAAGGTATGGTTAATGGTAAATCCATTTATTATAGAGGATGAAACTAATGTTTCCTTATAGTATGTACAGTAGCTCTCCTTCAGTTGAGCACAGGCTATTGTCGGTTTATCCAGGTAAGTAGCACTCATATCCGGTTTGTATGTTTGTCTGACAATATTCACAACTAAAATTGAAAGTGAGAACTTTTAAATAACAGGACAGTTTTTAAATCAAAACCACACATTTTGCACAAGTCAGTTGGCAAATAATTATATTTTTGACCATGCCTTAAAATATTTAAACATGCCTTTAATGACATTCATTTACTGTATGTTGAAATGTTTGATTCTATACAGAGTATTAGGATGGTTTTCTATTTAACTTAAGTTAATTAATGAACAAGATCTGATCATAATGTAAAATTCATATTAAGAAATGGTACATGTTTTTGTAAAATTTATTTCACACCATTGATCAACCAATACTCTGTGTCAAAATTAAGATCAAATCTTATTAACATAAACTAATTATGATTGTACTCGTTTTTCTACAGAGCAAGTTCGACCCACTAACCTTCTAAAAGGTCAAATCAGAACGCTGCGGTAAACATTAGCATTAACAATTTGATAAACTGAATAAGAATAACATTAGCAAAATAATAACAAAACCAGTCAAAATTACCGCAAAGCAATTACTGTAATAAATTAACGCAAAGCAATTACTGTAATAAATTAACGCAAAGCAATTACTGTAATAAATTAACGTAAACCAATTACTGTAATAAATTAACGATGCAATGAACATGCTTTTATTGTAGAAATTAATCTTAATAAGAGTATTAATTTTTTTTTAAATAAATATTTGTCTAAAATTTTAATTATTGTGTTTATCACCTCATGTTTTTTTCATTATTTCTTGTTTATGACATGAAAGTATATTTGATATTTTCAGAAAAAAATTTTTTTTAGAGATAATTTATTTAACCAATGCAAAGTAAAAAAGATGACATGACATGATTTACATGATATTTCTGAAATATTTTTCAGAAAACATATTTTGAACACAGAACAAAAAATATCATTGAT
This sequence comes from Antedon mediterranea, assembly GCF_964355755.1. NCBI lineage: Eukaryota > Metazoa > Echinodermata > Crinoidea > Comatulida > Antedonidae > Antedon > Antedon mediterranea. Next base: position 17,442,553 of record NC_092671.1, on the reverse strand, counting down.
TCTAACATTTTTTTAAATGGTATACGACTGCAGTATACTTACGTATATTTTTATATACGGTAACAATATAAACCAATTTTATAATTGTATATTCTCGTTTTTCACATAATAGTCTTTGAAATAGTACAGATGTGGCAAAAGGTTTGGTACAGCCTGGCATAAGCATAGGTACAAACTTCAGACATGGAGTAATCACTCGGACATTACAGCATACTGTAGGTATGAGTAATGACTCAGACTTGGAGTAATCACTGACATTACAGCATACTGTAGGTATGAGTAATGACTCAGACTTGGAGTAATCACTCGGACATTACAGCATACTGTAGGTATGAGTAATGACTCAGACTTGGAGTAATCACTGACATTACAGCATACTGTAGGTATGAGTAATGACTCAGACTTTGAGTATTCACTCGGACAGTGCAGCATACTGTAGGTATGAGTAATGACTCAGACTTGGAGTAATCACTGACATTACAGCATACTGTAGGTACGAGTAATGACTCAGACTTGGAGTAATCACTCGGACATTGCAGCATACTGTAGGTATGAGTAATGACTCAGACTTGGAGTATTCACTCGGACATTGCAGCATACTTACTGTAGGTATGAGTAATGACTCAGACTTAGAGTAATCACTGACATTACAGCATACTGTAGGTACGAGTAATGACTCAGACTTTAGAGTAATCACTCGGACATTGCAGCATACTGTAGGTATGAGTAATGACTCAGACTTGGAGTATTCACTCGGACATTGCAGCATACTTACTGTAGGTATGAGTAATGACTCAGACTTGGAGTAATCACTGACATTACAGCATACTGTAGGTACGAGTAATGACTCAGACTTTAGAGTAATCACTCGGACATTGCAGCATACTGTAGGTATGAGTAATGACTCAGACTTGGAGTATTCACTCGGACATTGCAGCATACTGTAGGTATGAGTAATGACTCAGACTTGGAGTAATCACTGACATTGCAGCATACTGTAGGTACGAGTAATGACTCAGACTTGGAGTAATCACTCGGACATTGCAGCATACTGTAGGTACGAGTTATGACTCAAACTTGGAGTAATCACTGACATTGCATAAGCATAGGTACAAACTCGAACTTGGAGTAATCAATCGGATATTGCAGCATACTGTAGGTACAGTACGAGTTATGACTCAGACTTGGAGTAATCACTGACATTGCAGCATACTGTAGGTACGAGTTATGACTCAAACTTGGAGTAATCACTGACATTGCATAAGCATAGGTACAAACTCGAACTTGGAGTAATCAATCGGATATTGCAGCATACTGTAGGTACGAGTTATGACTCAGACTTGGAGTAATCACTGACATTGCAGCATACTGTAGGTACGAGTTATGACTCAAACTTGGAGTAATCACTGACATTGCAGCATATTTTGTGAGGGTCCCTAATGATCAGCTTTGGCTGGATGGACCCTCGTAAAATATTGTTGAAATAAAATAAGGTAAAATAAATAAATACTGTAGGTATGAGGTATGACTCAAACTTGGAGTAATCACTGACATTGCATAATACGAGTTATGACTCGAACTTGGAGTAATCACTCAGTTATGATCACTTCTCCAGAAGGGAATATAGAACTCAAAGTAATTCAATTTAGTAATCTTTCAATTATATTTAACAATAGTCTTTGTATATAAACTTCAATGGACAATGTATGATCAGTCTGTGATGGATCTGTTAAATTCTAGGTCATCAAAGCCTATGTGATTACTGTTGACATCTTCTGCCACTTCTTCTTCATGATGATTTTATTTTTTTGGGACAGCAGATTATCTTGATCTAAATTCTTAATACTCTTGTTTTTATCCAAGACAATTCTAACAGGAAGCTTTGTATTTTAAACTTTTTAACCTATTGGATTTTTAAATTTAGAAATTCATAGTAAAAAATAAATTACTGTACTTAAAATATTAGGTTAAAGTATTTGGGAATATTTTTATGAATGGCAATGAAAGAGTAGATGTTGTGAATTCAACTACTACTTCTGTCCCAAAATTAGGACCATGTTTTGTCTTTATCTCTATTCAAATGGGATTTCTATCCTTAATACTAATAACTAAGAAGCTAAAATGAGTGGTTCGCACACAGATCTTTACCTTCATTATGTTAATGTATTCCAAAATACTGATCCGTGAAAGAGTTAAAGTCTTAGCAAGTAGAATGTCATGCCAAATATGTTATATGTTCAGTGTTACTGTATATACAGTGTATGAATAATTTAAAACAGCGCAGTAGAAACTCATACAGTAAAACTCCTACTCAGGGGATATTTTCAGGACACACCAACGTTCCCCCTTAATAGGGATGGTCCCAATGGAGCAATTATACTGTATAACCTCAATAGAACCACCCTATAGAACAGTTAAAGGTTTTTTAAAGGTGCACACATCAACTAGTTTTACAAAACTATTCTTATACTATAGTGAGATTTTATACATTTAAATTAGTCTGATGATAGTATTGTAGAAACTGGTGCTATTATTTTTACTTGCTATGCAAAAGAGTAAGTTTGTTTATACCCAGAAAATTTGTTAATAATTGTCTAGGAACAAAGTTGAGCTCTTAATGTTGGCTATATATTTTTTTCTTACGCGTCCAACAGCGAGTAACTTACCATTTACAGGATGGATAAACTATTTAATAATTTACCTTGCAATATGAGCTAAGTCTCACTTGAGGCTTGGGGAATTGAGTTAAACAAGTCGTGAGTTACAACCCTGGCACTCATGATTGAACCCCGGACCTTGGGATTAGAAGACAAACATGTTAACCACCAAACTACATCTCATTTTCTACTTCTTTTTAGTGCTTTATAATCCCTGCAATTTTTACGGTATACTATAGTATAGCACATGGAAAACAGAATGATCAGATTCAGCCAAACCACATTAAAGAATCGCTACACCTTTTTCTTAAGCTCTGTCTACACCATTAAACTAGTTTGACCAAAAAAGTGTGATGTTCCCAAATATGTTAGTGATATGCTTAAATATGGTAGTGATATGCTTAAATATTGTAATGATATGACATCATCATGTCCATAAAGTATATATGGGCATTACAATTTTTGGCACATAAAGTTTGATAGTGTAAACAAAGCTTTACAGGTAGCCTTTAATTCGCAGTGGCTTATAAGATAATAAGGTGCAAAAAAGGGTGTGGTTGGTACTCAACTGTATACTCGTCCTTCACCTCTACATCACACGAAATGTACTATGAAAGATATATATGAAATAATATGTTAATAACCAGTGCACCATTTTTTTAATTCTTAGTGTCAGAATACTGTAGAAGTTGAAATATTAAAAGATTAATTTTAGGAAGTTTTAGCTTATATCGGTGTTAATGATTGGTTGAAAATCTGATAAAAGCAATTGATAATTTAGGGTAAGGCCAAGATAGAAAGTAGCCATGACACCTCAAAAGTGGTTTTAAAGTTGAGATACAGTAAAGTCTAATTACTGTATAGTATGTATGAGGTCAACGAAAATGTGATTTGTTTGTAGTTTTGTATTAACGATAAAACTGTTTTTTTTTTTTATTTGGAGAGTTTGAATAATATCCTGAATTTAAACACTTAGTTTGAAGTGGCTTAGTAGTACTATTGCATGCACTTCCAAAACATATTATAAAGGAAGAAAGTAATTCTGATCCTATTATTTTAATACCTGTATGAAGGACAACCACATGTTTGTCTAGTATTACAACAAGATAGCCGTACCGAATGATATCTGTAAAATGTTATGTAATATTTTTCATACAGTCAAAATGTACTGTAATCAACACTATGTAGTGATTGATCATTTCCGTTTATCAAACCAATATTAAAAATACATAATAGTACATATAATAACTTAAATGATAGAACATTACATTACCAGTAACTATATATTATAGGGTGATCAATTTATTTACACATTAAAATGTGTAAATAATTTATACCAGGTACTAATACTTGTATTGAAATATTATAATTACACCTGCAGTCGCTATCCCCCCCCCCAAAAAAAAAAATTCTCTCATTCTTGCTTCTCTGTATCAAATTTATTCCTCTTTGATATTAGCCCTCCTCCACCTATCCCTCCTTTATCTCATTTTTCATCCTGCCTCCCAAAAGTAACAATGGTCCTCTAAATCATGCCTAGAGAGCTTACAGTACCTGGAGAGAGGATACATTTACGAAAAGAAGAACATCTTTTGAGCACCCCTATCGGAAACACCTGCCAAGTAAATCAAAACAAAAAGTTACATTATTTTATTTGTTGATGAATATGTATTTGGATAAAAACTATAATAAATTTAAATATTCTTTTGAACATTAGATGTGTGTGTAGTTTGTACATTTTTAGGTTGGATTGTTTCGGATGTCATTTGAATTTTGCTAATTAGCAGGATGTTTCTCATTAAGTTTTAATCATTTGTGATGTAACATTTTAAGTGATAATTATAACACTGTTCATGACTTAAAACATTCGAGTTTCGTGGATTAGTAAATCATTCACTCATTTACAATATAAATTCATACAGTATGTTCTGTTGGCTTTGATGGAGGGAAGGTTGTAGAAAATATGTGAACAAAAATATATAAACATATGTGTTAGAAAATATCAATTAAAATGTATGGCATATTGAAAGGATATTTCCTTTGTCTGTTTGAATGAATGGTATTTATATATATTCTCTTCTCTTCAAATATATATATATTTTCTCTCCTCTTTAAATTTTGCCAATGTACAAGAAAGAATTTTATTGAAATAAAGAGCATATTCTATTTCATACCTAGCTGTATAAACCGACAATGGCTTATTCTCCTTAAGGAGCAATATAACTTGAAATAAAGTTCATTAAACACCCCTCTGCATAACTGGAACATACCCTCAGGTGCATCCCACAAATCATAATATCTTTTTGAGACATGGAAGGGCATGAATAAAGGCCAAATTACACAGACAAGCGGTGACGGTAATATAAATATTGAATCTATGTTAGTCCTTATGCCCATTTACACACAACACGGACGGGCGGTTTCAACTCAAGATAGATACAGATTCTATGTGGGACAAGCTACATGTTTTTCTGCTTACCGTTACCGCTCGTCTGTGTAAATTGGCCTTAAAGAGTTTACAATGCACAGTGGTATTCCATTACAAAGACAAATGTGCATATTCAAACAACATTAAATCTGAATTGGATGGGATTTGAACCTAACAACCTTCATGTTTTATGTGAGGTTCAGGTAAAATAACCACCAGTCATCAATCACTTGCAAAATTATTGATCATTTTAATCGTGCATTGAACTAGTTACGTTATGTTATAAGGCTAAACTCATAACCTCTTGATAGAGTGACGTCTTTAATACTATGAATGTTTGTTGATCGTGAAATGATGTCGCCATTATTGACCAGGTAATATTATACTTTTCACAAGCTTTGCTGTAGCATACATGCTTTAATTTATGTTATCACAGAGGTGATTTATCTATTGGATTAAGGACTCATCATAAGATTTCCTCAATTTGTTAATGACTTTAATAAACGTTGCAGCTTTACAGTATATTCTTCATGCAACATCTTCTGTCTAATTGAAGAATTTTTTTTCATAATGTTTTAGAAAATACAACCACCAAAACCCATTGTTTTTGCTACAGTAGTATGAACCTCCTTGCCACCTATTTGTATCCTACTAAAGATTGTATATAGTACTACTGTAAACAATTTAAACGTAAACAGGAAACATATTACATGCTTATTAAATAACTACTGTAATGTTCTTATTAAACCTTACCCACATATTGCTGAACAAATAGGCACTAAGATCCACCTGTTCTCTCTGAAACAAACACTGATAATTAATATTTGTTTTCACTAGTATATGTACAGTACTGTTATACTTTTAATATTTATAAGTGCAAATATGTCAGGCTGTTTATATTCAATTATTTCACATATTAACCCTCCCAATCATATCAAGTTCATAGTAGTAGTACTGTAGTACAGTAGTTTACGCAAATATTTCTGTGATTATATAGTCTATTTCGTGCCTGGCTTACCTAGATAAGCCCAAAGAGGGAGATATACTCGAAAAAGTATATTGCAGCAATATGTTATACCAGTAGTAACAGTATGCTTAAAAGGCAATACTATTTTTCAAATAATGTGGTCTGGTTTTTGATATATAAAATCTAGTATTACCTACAGTATTCTTCATTTTCATCTTTATAACACCTATCACAATCAGTAAACTGAGAGACAATCCCATTCTCTTTACAATGCAGTACAAAGTTTTTTATCATGTACATGTGTGTTGTACTGTATGTACATGCAACCAACGGCTTTATGTTACATCCAAAAGATGAGGTAATAAGAGAAACGCATCTTGCATAAAGGACATAAGCAATATGACACAGATCTCCAACACATGCCTATCCCACGATGATATTGGGCTTGTGGATAATTAAAACAGGCTTAAAGGGCATATTTAGAGAGAGATATCATTTTTTTTAATCTAGGGGCAGGTTGAAAAGTAGGGTGGAAGTCATCTTTTGAAGATTGTAATGCAGACAGATACTGTAGGACATCATTTAAGCTTGGCTTATTTCATTTCGCCATTTTTAGCCCTGGGTCTCCATCCCCTTCTTCCCTATTTAAACATCCTGGATCCTCCACTGGCATCTGTGTGCAACTCAGCCTACTACTGTACTTTATTATTATTATTTACTCTACTGTATGTCTAGCTTATGCTGGCCTATCTGTACAGTACTATACCATTAAAAGTAAAGTATTTTGATCATCACTTTTTTTTCAAATCATTGAGTATGACCCAGCCTACTTTACTTATGAATCTTATTTCAAATTCATTTTATCGCAATAATTTATTTGTCTCGTCTCAAACTTGTTCACGTAAATACTATATTTCTGTATGTACAGTATGTAGGAATGGCAATAACACATAGTATTATAACAACACAGTTTTGAACAATCAATAAAATTCATGGTTTGCAATATTCAAATGCCTACTGTACAGTACAGCTGTGGAAAAAAGATTTCTTGAATTTATTTGAAATATGTGGGTAGAAAATAGAATTTATGATGCAACACCAATCCACTGCTTTTGTAAATATTTATCTGTTCAATAATTGTGACCATGTTTGTGTCCAGTGTATGTATAGGTCTTTTGTACACACAAACATTTTCAATTGAAGCCGATAAACTGTATAAACAAAATTAAATGTAAGAAATAGGCTTATTCATAGCTATTGGTAATACCTACACTAGGTTATGATCAAATATTCAATATCGTTTAAAGGTTATTATACGGCCTACACTATAAAATAGTTGCTCATTTATAATCACGCTATTTGTAATTACTACAGTGTTATGATAATACAATTACTATTACTCACATAATAACAATTTTCAAATACCTTTATTTATTCTTTTTCAATATAAAATCTATTTAGAATGTAAAGTTGACAATCTTTTAAATAGTGACCAGGTTTTATGATTTTTATCTTTAAAAGCTAAATAAAAACAGATAGATCAAAACTAGGTTGTACAGTAACAGCTGTATCAGTGGCAACCTTTTCCATATGTACTCTTCGACATCTCATTACGGCTTTCCTATTCGAATAAGCACTGTTTATGGCATTTAATTGAGTATACTTGCATCCATTGCTTACTCAGACCTTTTTACTAATCAATTCTAAGAGAACTGTAGCACAGGGAGTCCATTAAAGAATAGACATTTTACAATATTGATGCTTTGTATATTGACATTTTTTCTAATTCTGAATAGTACTGAAATTAAAATATGAAAGTACTTTGCCGCCTAAAAAGTATTGAAATTACATATAGAAAGTAAAAATATCTATTTTCCCTTTGATTATGGAAAAAACTAGGTATACCAAACTACATTTAAGAATCTACTACTGTATACCATCAGAGGCAGTTCCATGGGGAGCAAAAGGGGCTCATGCTCTAAACTGTATACCATCAGAGGCAGTTCCATGGGGAGCAAAAGGGGCTCATGCTCCCCGTTTTGACAGCTAAAACAAAATGATTAACTACATTTTGAAAATCTAAGCTGAGAGACTGTTATTATTATATGGTACAGAATTACTGTTTCTTTTTTAATCATGAATACGCCCCTAACCATGATAAATAATAATTTTGAAAAACTGTTCATCACATCAGGGAAGAGTGAAGTTTTTCCTGATCACATAAATTTATGACATTCAATAATAGAGAAAATAATATTTTTATAATTTTACTGAATTATCTGTTGATAGTGAGAATTTTGTATATTTTCCTCTATGTACAGTAGGGGGTAACTTTTATTTCTGTGGGTTTTTGTAAAAATAAAAAATAAGGAATATAAATGTATTTTGTATAAAACCGAATGTGAGTTTTAAAATCGTTAGCAACAGTTGTTTATTTCTTTAGAAATTGTAAACTAATAAAACTGCTTAAAATTCCTTGTTAGATCCTGCTAATAATTTCTTGTCTAGAAATATATTGATGATATATCCCTAGACGCTTTCTATGTCCCGTTTACGTCAAATCATCGTCTTCCTTTTCGTATCCGCATCAAAGAAGTTCTAAATTAAGAATTTTAAAGAAATCTATTAAAAACTGTTTAACGATCATGAAGTTATAGTGCGTATTACGTGGGTAGACTTCCGGTGTCATAGACAGGTTTATAATCAGATGAGAATATTGAATCCGTGTCCGTTTATTATATCTATAATTCAAATCTTTGATTTATTAAATGTTTCTTAATATAAATATTTTTTACACAAAATTATAAGCTAAGAATATGGTTCTATTTTCAATTCAATTAATTATTTTCAACATGAATAAATGTATGTATAAAGATCTCTATGATAGGTTAAAAGGTACCATATTTATTCGAATAAATGCCAACCTTTGAATAATGACCCGCCAAATAAACACCTGCCATAGAACATTGTTTGGAATAAACATTCCCACAAATTATATTAAAGTTTTTTTTTGTCTCGCCACATGCATACACATAATATTGTATTTTAACACATTTCTATTTGTAGTAGAATTCATTGGCTTCCACGAGCAGCAATTTTCCAAGCATTTTTTACTGTATTTTATGACTTCTTGATATTTACATTAGTATACTCTGTACAGTACATACAAGAATAATTGTGTAGACCTTGGTATGGGACCCCGTAGGAGACAATTATAATTTTAACACCATGGTGGAGATACTATAGTAGTTGTGGGTTGGAAATTACAATTATACTGTACACTTTCAAGCAAAATTCCTTTTAAATTTAAAATTGAAAAAAAAAAATGTTTATATTTATCCATATGTTATATACAATATATATCAATATTTTTGTGAAGCTCACTTTTAAAAATATATGTCTACTGCCCTCATGTTTTAATATTTGTAGCAACTGATGCTAGATAAATATTGTATTTAATTTAAATGTTGCCCTCTATAATTATTAAAAAACATTAATCTATGAATGGTGGCTCTTCTATACTGGAGCAGTGGTGGTTCTGTACGTTATTCAATAAATTACAAATTAATATGAACAAATTAAATAAAAAAGAAATTGTGATCAAAATGTCTCTATACATATATTGGGAGTTGTACATTAATTATGTATCTTATTTGTTGATGTATTTATTGTATGTACTGTTAATACAAAATTACCAATTAGTTTCAAATTAGTATATCTCTTTTTGTTTTTAATAAATTTATAGTTGTTTCCTTGTTTAGTTTATTGTTTTGTTTTACATCATATACAAGCATTCAAGTTTAGACGTTTTTAAGAGAATGAAATTCTCTTCAGGTTTTAATCAACAGATTAGGTAGAATATTGTTATCAGTAGACATGTATACCCCTATTAATGATATCTTAAGTACTCTTGGATGGAGTAGACTTACAGAAAAATGGAATGAAAATATTCTTATAATGCTATTTAAATGTTTAAAAGAAATAGCTCCAAGATACTTAACAATATTATTTCAATTTACTGTAGATAACCATAATAAATGCACTCGCTCCCAAAGTAATAATGATTTATCTATTCCGTTATGGAATAACTCTCAGGGTAAAAGAACTTTTGTTTATAGATCAACTAAATTATGGAATTCTCTACCAAATAACATAAAATCAGAACTCCATAATATGTCTTTGGCAACTTTTAAATCTTCACTATAGAAATCATATATGTATTAACCTTTTTGCCTTCACAATTGTAAATAGTTTTATATCTGTTTTCTTTCTTTTTGTTTTTCTTTTATATTTTATTTTTGTTGTAAATATGTTTACTGAACCACTTTGGAAATCAGTACATTTGTATTGAAAGTGTATTTCAGTTTAAAGAAAGAACAAATAAATAAATGAATAATAAAATCACAGAAAATTTGCTCTTTTTTTTTGCTCGAAACTGTAATGTACTGGTATAAAGATTTTTAAATTTAAAAAAATGGCACCAATTTTTTTCTAAACTATTTTCATAAAATAATTACCATTAGCATTATGTTTTATAATCAATTAATTTTTGATGGTTTAAGTATTCAGAATCATATACTGTATCAAATATGTTTTATGTGCCTGTGTTTCAATAATGCAATCTCAAATCTTAATACATGTAATAGAATACGTCATATATACGATTATTATAAATTAGTGGATTTCTCTATTTACGGCGTTGGTATGCAGAGAAAAATGTCAGGAAGTCTAGATATCTGAACAAGGAAGTGTTAAACAGCTGGATGTGCGAAGTATAGTATCTCAGTTTGTTGTTGTAGCATGTATGTGTGTGGGTTTTGCACACGGGGTTTTGTTGACCTTTTGACTGTAGTAGGCATGCACCATGGCCCTGTAAAGTTTCTTCTTTTACATTTTGATCCATCATGCATGAAGCAACAAAAGGAATGATTCTGTAAAGCTGTTCTTCAGAAAATCCCATTTTAGAGTGTTAGATTGGTAGCAATCAATTGACAACTGTGTGTATGTATGATCAACTTATTTCTCCATGGTATGATATACTGTGATGCTACAAGACTAACCCAACTATATCCTCTTCTCTGTATATCCTATTCATCTCTATCTAAAGCATGGATGATTCTACTACTACTACTGCCACTTCTCCCACTAGTACTCCATGTCGATCTGCCACCTTTCCACAGAGGAACTTTCGAAGACGACGCAGTAGTTACGGGTATGTTCATATTAATGATTGTTTTGGCCAAGGGGTGGTTGCTTTTTTTTTGGAATAGTTGACAGTAGCCCTATTGTATATTATCTGGTTCACATTGTGTTCATATTTTGTTTGATGATTTCAAATATAGTACCTTAGTATTTAAACCTATATTGAAATTGGATACTGTACATATTAAACGTTTTTCTTAAGTGCTACTGTATACAGTATAGTTCTGCTATGGTAGATTGCTATTACATTGTTATTATGAAACCACTGTATATGAGGAAATCATCGTATCATTATTTGAACCTTACAAGTTGAATATATACATTTTCATAAGTAAAGAAATGCATACTGTATTTTTTTAGTATGTATCAAAGTCTTTACACAATAAACAATAACAAATAATAAAATAAACAAGATCCCCAAAAATATTCCATATCAAAATTATCTTTAAAATCCATTGTCTGCTGAATAACAAAAAAAATTAAAACATGTTTGAAATAATAATAATACATAGGTAAATAGTTGTTTACATCTTGTCTACTCATGATAAACTATGCCACTAGCTAAATTAGAAAATTAAAAGACACAAGACGCTAGTGAAATTTCAAATGCAGTCGCCTAATAATAAAGTTTTACTTTACACTATATGCACAAGTCCTGTAATCAAGAACATAGTATTAATACAAATATTTCCCAAAAGACCCTGTGGAGAACATAATAGAATATGATGAAGGATGATACATACGTATAACGTTGCTTAGCAACCTAGTTTTCTTGTGATTGTTCATGAGATTCAACCAGCTGTAATGGTACTCGCCTTATGTGTATATTAAATGTGATACGCTTTTCATGTTTTATGACAATTAACTTCATATTTAAGTGGTAATTCTTCCTGATATATGACTTTACCCTGGCCATTTTGAATGTGATGAATCTTTTAGTTTTTGTTGTTATATAATGTACCTTAAATTTATGATAAAAGCAAAACCATTTTTGATAATGATAATTGTGATGTAGGAAAAATGAATGGTAAATTTATTAACTTATCAATTTCATCATCATTGTTGTCATTGTCAGATGTTTACCCTACTCTGACGTAATTGTACTTTATACTATGTACATTTTAAAATAGCTGAGCATGAATATGTACAGGAGTAGGTCCAGTGTACACAAGCAACTTACGTTCACTTTTAAAAACATTGTATTTCTGTTGAAACGAGTACCTGGTTTACTTACACCCTTAATGGCAACATGATGTACCAGTAAAAGCAGAGGGTCTTCCAGTACCAGTATTATAATATTATATAGTAGTAATATTATAGTATTATACATACTGTAGCTGCCTTTATGGTTATGCCAATATTCAGCAGAGTGGTTGCAAATTGCTAATGTTTATGTAGAAATATATTTTAACAAATAAATGAACCCAACAGAACTCAGCTTAGTTAAATAATATTTTAGGCCTAGCCCACAAACATCCGACCCCCCCCCCCCCCCCCTGTCAAAACTTTGATCTGCCACAAATTGAGCTATATATTATTATGCCAATATTCAGTGTTATGAATCTATAGATGTCTTTATAATATGGATATGCCAATATTCAGTGTTATGGATCTATAGATGTCTTTATAATATGGATATGCCAATATTCAGTGTTATGGATCTATAGATGTCTTTATAATATGGATATGCCAATATTCAGTGTTATGGATCTATAGCTGCCAATATTTACTAAATGTAGCCATGACATTTCATTCAAGGTGTACAATTTCTTGTTTCTAATACTTGAATCTACCATTCCTTGAATCCGGAACTTATTTGTGGTTAACAGTCTTATAAAGTACATCCCGGAAAAGGCTTTAAGCGTCTAATTCTTTAATTCCTTAAATCTTAGCCTTGGGAGTTTTTTTTTATCTTTTTATAATTACAAACTAGTCTTGTAGGAAATTTATGAATGTTGTTGTAGACAGAGCTTCAGACCAACACAGTGTTCAACTTGGCCAAGTTGAACACTGTGTTGGTCTAAAGCTCTGTTTACACTATCAAACTAGTTTGACAAAAAAACGTGTGATGTGTCCCAAATATGGTAGTAATATTCTTAAATATTGTAGTGATATGACATCATAATGTTCATATACAGGCACATCACATTTGTTTTTCACATAAAATTTGTGTAGACAGAGCATTATGGCTTGTGCATTGCATGGAAAACATCACTTATAGGCCTACTGTAGCAGCATTTTAATAGAAACTGTAGTTAATAGTCATTCTTGGAATAAAATTACAGGCCATAAGAATACCTGAGAAACCAAACTGCTCATCTGACTTGCCCAGAAGGCCATCAAATATTCAGTATTTCTGTAAGATCTACTAATTTTTCTGTTTAGTCAGTGTAATCCCATTGCACTAAATACAGGTATAAAACTATATATATCTTCATGCTAATTGTCTGTTTAAAAATGTTTGCAAAAGCCTAATGTTATGCAAACCAGATTGCATATTTTGGCATGACAATTACCTTATTGTCAATTTTATTTATCAAAAGCAAATCAAAATTTGAAATGATAATATTAATTTGCCATATTTCACAATAATAAATTGTGGGACAATTATTACATTTCAACTTTTTTTATGTTCTTTACGACTGCCCCACCCAACCCTGAATTTGTCCCGAAATAGTTTCACATATCCATTGAAAACATAAGAAAATGTGTTTTTATTTGTGAATTACAAAATGTGTGACTTATATATATTAGTATTATGTTATTCAGTAAAAAACTGACACATAAAATGTACCATGTATCGCATTGATACTATAGAAATTGATTCATATCACTGATTTTTATCATTTTTTCTTCAACAATCTGATACTTAGTAGTAGTACAAAAACTCATTAAACATATCTTTATGTAGCTTTGTTGAAAAGTGTATGGTAAATAATCATTATAGGTATTGTATATATCTCTATACATTTCTCAACCATGTGGATTTCTTACAGCAATATCATAGTTAAATTACTGTTTCAACTTTGACCTTTTGAAGCCATCCTTTATGATTTGATGGTCGATGATGAATTTCACTTAATAAAAGATGGTGTTGATAGCTAAGTAGGAAATGACATTAACACCAAGGTTTTCGTAACTGCAATATGGTTATGAATATTTGATTTTTATCATTCGATTTCATTTTTAGATTTAAACATTATTGGCAATAAAATGATAATACATTTTCAATTTCAATAACACTATATAAACATTTTACAATATAAACTATAAACGTATTAAGTACAATAAATAGTAGATTCATATTATACTACTGAAGTTATATAATAGAATAATTAAAATTTAACTAAATAATTTTATGTATAATAATAATTATCACTCAATATATGTTGAATAAAAGCTTTGTAATTAGCTTATACAGTAGAATATAATATATTGCAATAATTTTTTTATACAAACGATAAATACTTTTTAATTTAAACCATGAATTGATTAATAAAGCAAACGGCTAATTTTTTTTGTGCCAATTTTGCGCTTATTTTATATGTAAAGCAACGATGGAAGGATAATATTCATTAGTTGTAATTGTTTAGTCATCACTCGTCTGAAGCATGAAGTAAGTCCACATAGTGGTATCTGAAGAAATAATTACTATGCGCATAGCTAATTACAAAGGTTATTTAACGTATAAAATAGTTAACAGCGTGAAATGAATGTTGACAAGAAGGCTAATGACCTTTGACCTCTGTGTGTTTAATTTGCATGTCTATTACAAATTAATTGTACTTGTGCATCCTTGGCTATCTACTATGTTTTCCTATTACACACATTATACGACCTGTATACATGTAATATACATAGGATACGTTGATTATACAAGCTCAGGATAGCTGTGATTATCGGTCAGAGGCTATTATTGGATTTGGACTGATGTTCCAGCCTAGCTCGCTCGATTCTAGCCTTCCTCTGGGACAACTTGCCGTTGATCATCTTTAGTCTAGCGTCTTCTTCTTAGTTAGTAGTATAGCAAAGTAAACGTGCTCCTTCATCATGGCTTTGTCACAAGCACCAAGCAAGTGCAGGAAATATCGTGTTCAAGAACGAACAAGAAGAACGTAAGACATTTTAGAATTTTAATTATGTACCGGTCAGTAATGCATTCTGTATAATTTATTAATTCTGATGCCGGTGTTGTTAGTAAAATTTAAAAATTCAGCCGTACAGTACAGCAGTGTAACGGTTTTTTTTATTATTCATTGATAAAATATTTTATTCTAATTGTATTAAAACATTTAAAAAAATGCATATTATGTTTAAGTATAGTATGATGGTGTTAATATGAGGAACTAAATAGCTGGAAAGGGTGGGAATGTTGTAATCAGAGGCATAGGCTGACGTTAGACGGACTGTGCTATAAAATTGTTGGTTATTTATGTGAATTACTCAATTTATAAATTCAAACTAAGACGGCATCGCACAAACAACATCTATCATGATATTTATCGTAAAGGCTAAATCAGCTATACAGACAGCAAGGTGGGTAGACGAGACTCATACAGCCACAATCAAACCTATTGCTTTTCTGTGTAATGTAGGAATAGGAGTTTGATCATAAGTGCATATGTTTAAGTTTAAGTTTATGGCAAGATAACTATATTGTATGTATTAACCCTGTTAATTAAAGACACCTTCCCAACAATTTGTGACGTTTTGTAAAAATGATACATATATATTACTTTAAAAACATTAAAACAGGTCATTCCTTGTCTTAAATGTACGTTTTATGGTAAATTATGATAAAAAGTGAGAAACAATGCACTACCTAAGTAGCTCGCGGCGAATGACCTCTCGTAGACGGTCTTTAGACCTAGCCTAGCTTAGTTTTGTAGGCCTAGCTGGTAAACATCGGTAACGTACGAACATCGTACGCTAGCTATATACCTAGCCTGACGTTGTATAGTTGCTGCTTTAATTGTCTTTCTATTTTTGCCAGACTCCGTTGATACAAATTGGGCAAAACCTGGTATTTGCGCTGAATAGTTAGGAGTCTTCCATTTGTTTTTGCCTCACGATCGATCGAAAAGTGGGTCACTATAATTATTAGAATCGACTTATTTTTCACATTTTTAACCATTTAAAGACGAAAAAAGTTATCGCAATAGGACCATATAGTATTATTTTTACATTAAATATAGTTTGTGATCTTAAATTAGATCTAAAAAACGTAGGGAAGGTGTCTTTAAGTGTTAAATTATACCAATCTTTGTGCATTAGCTCAATTCTTAAAAGTTAATCAGGTACAGTTATTGGAATCAAAAATCCTTATCACTGTACCCCATGATTTCCACAGGCAATGTATTCCATGATATTTTAAATGAAAAATACTTTTATTATTACAGTATATATACTGGTATTATTTTTGTAATTTATTTAAATAAACATGCCAACAAGTTAATAGGTTGTCTAGAGGATTGATTCCAATGGTTTTCCAGTTTAAAAAAGTAATTCTTGATAAAGAGAGAACAAGATGGTGGCTGCAATCGAGCATTCAATGCTCCAGTCACGCCTGCTACGCAGTGGTCACGCATTGAGCTAC
The DNA here is from genome assembly GCF_964355755.1 of Antedon mediterranea. Classification (NCBI taxonomy): domain Eukaryota; kingdom Metazoa; phylum Echinodermata; class Crinoidea; order Comatulida; family Antedonidae; genus Antedon; species Antedon mediterranea. The sequence goes on along the minus strand of NC_092671.1, from coordinate 17,425,703 downwards.
CCCTGCACTGAGCATTAAATATGAGAAGTATTTTTACATTCACCAGTAAGATGCTCAACGTAGCGTGTTATTAAATTAATTTTCTTTATGTATTATATTAGATTCTTTTAAATATTTTATATTCTAAATTTTAATAATGTTTTGAACAGATTTACAGTGGCCGTATTTGTTGGTACTTGTCGGAATCACGTCCCAGTCAGGAGTCCGCCCTCTAGCCAATCTTATAAACTCTTTGACATATACAATGTGAAATAACACTTTGTTCATATAGGACATAAATAAATAAAATGCCAATGTTATTAATATTAATAAATTAAAGTACCTGGACAGTTTTTTATAATAATTTATTTGTGTATATTATTTTCTATCTGCGTATGTTTTAAATATATTAATTAACAGGCACAGAACAAATTAAAAACCACCTAGAATATTAAATATATAAAATGTTGTGAAATCAAATATCTATGTGTAAATAAATAATGTTGGACTATCATCAGTTAAGCCACATAAAAACATAGTATAAAGATTACTGACAATACTGAAAAGGTCAAAGATCAATTGTATATTTTATATAAAGTAAAACTACAATTTTTTTATTTCCAGAAACGTCGCCAATCAATAGTTAAAGCCTACTGGAAGTTTAACATTTTAATTATATATTTGTTCCCTTTCGCAGACAACCCTCAATATCGTTAACATATTCAATACAATAATTGAAGAGAGCCCTCATCAGTTTTAAAGTGAATGAAAGATGCTACTAATTATAACGCTTCTTCTGATTTATAAACAAGGATTCATAACAAATTTTGGCTTTCATCTTCAAATATATGACTACTTTTTTTAACCATAAAGAATAATATTCCTTTGCAGAATCAGTAAATGGTATTTAAATTCGATGGAAGAAACTTGAATAAATCAGTGGTTTTTAGTACTGTTATTGTTAATTAAATTTATTTGAAAATATCAGCTTGTAAGCTTGGCAACTCAAGTACTCATCCTTTGTCACTGAATCATTATGAATTTCAGCATAAATTAAAGACAATGATGAATAAATTATAGAATTTATTATGGTTGAATTATTGCTAGTTAAGTAGTCCTCCATTTTGGATTTTACTTGCGATAGTACTTATTTTTAAATTATGTTTTTAAATTTGCAATTTATATTAATTGTACACTGGTTTTCATTTGAAGCTTATTATAAACTAGACCCTAGCTTAAATGCAACTTTTATTAAAACATAAACAATAATAATATTAAAAATAAAATATAATAGTTAATTATATCTCAACCGTAATTGTAATAGTAAATAACGATTATTTTTATTTACTACGTCAGGTGAATAAAACTAATCGTTATTTACTATTACAATTACGGTTGAGATATAATTAACTATTATATTTTATTTGTAATACCAACCGAATGAATCTTTTTAATGAATAATAATATTGTGATAAAATTTAAATACATTTTGTACATTATTAGATAATACTACTAAATGTTTTTTGAAAGAAAAACTAAGTATCCCTTTTTTTAATTAGAACAATTGGCAACAAATAAAATAATTGATTTTATTGTATCATTTTTAAATATCCTTTACTATGGCAGTAGACATAGTTATCTAATTCTAAATTGAGACAAACACTACTAAATAAATGCTTACCACTAAATGTCACTAAACCCTAAATTTATGTGGGTTGGACACAGGTTTGATGGTTAAGGCAATCGATTGATTGATTGATTGATTTGACTACCAATTAATCGTAATCAAAAATATCCATGCATTTTGAATTGATTAATTATTTGTAGGTGATTATTCTGTGTTTTCCCCACTTTTACTATCCACACCTTCTGTGTATATTTGTTTGCATTCAGACAGTAGACTCTAATTTGACCATCTTGTTATACCATAATATATACCATATTTAGAGTTATAACATTCATTGTATTCTAAAAATTAAATGTATCGCATATTTTGTTCCGAACTTCAACATTTTTAATTTTGATATTAAAAAAAAAATGTTGCTGTATACAACAAATGATAATGACTGCTGAATAACTTGATTATGAATATGTTGTCGTATTAATTAAATTGCTAAAACCTATCATTGCAAAATGTAAAAATAGATTATACTGTCCATTGATTAGCAGATTTAATAACCCTCCTACCTTGGAACATTCATAGATCTGAGTGGTGTCATTCATGGAATTGATAATTGTTGTATGAAATCTAGGGAGTTTTATCAGGAAGCTTTTAATGTCACTGAGACTTGTCTTTTCATTGGCTGTTGGCTTTTAGTAATTACATGGGAGTATAGTCAAACTCGTTGCATAGACCTGGTGTAGTTTATTGTGCAAATTTGAACGCTGGCGTTCAACTATACTGGTACTACTATGAAGCGATCTGAGTCTCTGGATACGGCGACAAAAGCAAAAAGTGGAACGAGTAAAAGAGTTTTTCTGCGTTTTTATCGTCGTTTAACCAGTGAAAGTGATTTGACCACACAAAAGGAACAATGCGATCAGGCTTCAAATCGGACTGATAGTTTCAAGTAATGTTTACATTCGTTTTAATATTTCCTATTCAAAAATTTGGTTTTTAAAAATAAAAATGTTGGTTATTGTTTTTTCAGTCAACAAAACTATGTTGCGATTAAATCATTTTGTATGAAATTTTTTTTAATACCGTGATTTTTAACAAATCAATGATTTAACAGAATGGTTCTTAATTCTTTGAGCTTTGGCAAATTTATTTGGTGAAGAGTTTTGTAATAATTTTTTACAAATCAATTAGTTGATCATAGAAACTTAAACAAAATCTGGAGACTAAAATACACAAGCACAAGTTGGTAAGTTTTTGAAAGACATAGTAATGTTAATACAATAATTATAGTAAAATATGAAAATGGTTGTGAAAAATGTTTAATAATATGTCATTATGACAGAATTGGATACAATACCAGTTATTTACTGTATTATACCTGCTATTATCAGAATAGACTTTGATACCAGTGTCTATTCTTAGTTAAGCAAACAGAAAATCAGTGCCTTCAATAGCAACCTAAAACAATATTGTTATTGAGATTAAGTGGATATAATTTCTAATGTCATTTCAAGTAGTGTCCATCTCTATCTAATACAATTATTTGTTAAATAGGCATGCCTTCCTCTACCACCTTCACCTACCTCCATATACCACAGTTTGGTGACTGATACCCATCTCTACCACCATTTGGTAGACATATTACGCACCTCTCTCTACCACCATTTGGTGGCCTCACGCACCCATCTCTACCACAATTGATGGCCTCACGCACCCATCTCTACCACAATTGGATGACTGATACCCATCTCTACCACAATTTGGTGGACGTACGCACCTCTCTGTACCACCATTTGGTGGCCGCACACACCCATCTCTACCACAATTTAGTAACCTGCCACCTCTATCACAGTTAGGTAACAGCAAACATTTCTATCTACCACAATTTGGAAACTTTGGCGCCTCCCTCGATCACAGTTTTATGCCGGCCTCTGACCCATCTCCATATCCACAATTCATTAGCATTTATTTACTGTACATATCTCTGCCATAATTTACCTCACCCAACTCTATCATATCTACCATAATTTGTTAGCCTCTATCTAGTACCGTTTGAAACCTCCAAAAAACAGTTTCCAAGCAATGGATAAACAAAGCTGTATATATAATGTCTATATAATAATCCTCACTAGGCCTTTGCTAGATTCACTTCATGCTTGATCAATGTTTTATTATATTAGGTTATTTTTAGGCCTAAACAAATCATTGTTTGAGAGGAAAGCCTGTAGCCAGGATTTTTATAAAGGTTTCCGTTTTTCAAAAAAGGGGAAAAAAATCTTCATAATTAAGCTGGCTTATTTACCATACTTTCACTGCTATTCTCTAGTAAGGGCAAAAGGGGGTTTGTTCGAACCCTCGTACCCCCTCTGCCTACAGGCTTGAGAGGACACTGTGTTGTGTCCCTAGGTTTCTCCTTAATAATGGTTGTATTGTATTGTATAATAATTACATTTTTCTCTTTAAATCAAAAGTTGGAAAGATATTAAATTATAAGTAAATATTATTTTGAAAAATGAAGATAAACAGCTTTAGTTCTAGAAAAAAAAATCAGATATATTAAAAACATATTATATATATTATTATATAAGCTTTGATATTTCAAACTATTTATAAATACAGGTACCATAATAAATGTATTTATGTATAATTATGTAGTTATGAATTGATGGGACAAAAAAGATTTCCATTGATGCTACTAAATTAGATCATTTCTTGCATGGATCATTTAAAATGTTTATGACTTACAATAATTATTATGATAATATGCAATAGTCATATTATAAAACAATGCCTGTAGGCATTTTGACATTACTCCAGTTCAAATTACCTATGGAAAATATACTAGGAATGTTCCATAATGGTGTAGGTACCATAGGTCAAATTTATATATACTCATGTGGGTAACCAGCATTTTGACATTACATTGTTTCCATTGGAAGCGGTTTGCGAACCAAAAAGTATTATCGCCAGTTTTACAAAACATATTTGACTGTGTCAATGGAGTTTTTATCTGCAATGCGATCTTTTTTATAAATCGATTTTGCAGCAGTTCTTTTGAAATTTTTCAGCCGAAATAGGTCCTAGAAAAGGAAAGGAAAATGAACAATCATATTGTGTTTTACTGAAATTCCAACAACTGTTGGGTACAGCTGAGCAACTAAAATAATGTACATTAAAATTTCTAGTTTGAATGAATGCAGTTTTTTTTTTATTAGAGTGCTTGATCAGAATATTTGATTTTGTTGTATGCAGAATGACTTGATGGATGTGCCCTTATCCAGCTCATTTCCTCTCTAGTATTTACACTGGCCTGTAGTCTTATGCACACCTTACTTTACATTTTATCCACGTACCTGACTTAAGCACACAAACACAAACTTCATAAATAATGACTTGTCAAAGAAAATCTACTTTCAAAATGTTTCTATACCTTTATACATTGCAAAGGAGACATTTAGGGGGACAAATTCAAGAGCCAACGAAGTGTCCTCTTGGTAGGGGTTGACCATGTTAATTAAAACATTGCAACGTACCTCTTTCATTTCACACAGGAAAGTCTCTTTAACAGGTGTCCCCCGAATAGGTTCCATGAATAGGTGTGTCCTAAATGTGGACTTCACTGTATGTTATATTTTGTTGGTTTCTATTACCAAGATTGTTTGAAATATTTTGGGCATTATTGTACCTTATTTTTGCTGTAAAAGACACACACCTGCTAATAGGAAATGGGTCGACCAAAACAGGGATTTCCCTTCTCTATCACCTTCCCCAGTATCTAGGCGCTAAATAAATATATATTACGGTAAATTGTATTTACCAATTTGAAAGTATATGGCTATGTTGTGAAATTAAGTAGGCCTACATATTGTATTTTTCTACAGTTCTATGAATACATAATATACTTTGCCATTATGTACTTTTTAGCTAAATTGAGGCAAGATAATTAAGTTTTCAAATATTCTTATTATGCATTCTTAATCTCCATATTCTCCCTTTTTTTCGATTCAAACTTTCAAAGTTTTGAATATTACTGTGTTAACGTCAAAGATGCCTATTTTTAATATTCTGTCAATCTGTGTATATACACTATTCTATACAGTAGATTCATTCTTCCGTATGCAGTCATAGTTAATGAGCTGTGAGATACTTTTCCATAGATACTCATAAAATTGTACATCTGGGACTATAAACATTAAGCAAAAAAGTCAGTAAATTCAAACTCATAATTATTTATGCTAAATGCATTGACTATTATTATTATTATTATTGTTGTTATGTGTTTAGGCTTGTATTATTTTTGCCTTTTCAGTTGTTATTGTCTCATTGTTTGTATTAAATTATTATTATTATTGATATTATTGCTATTAACTGCCAGTATTCACTGTCTAGCGACAGCAAATTCAATTAAATATATACATATATATTTTAACGGTCTTCTAAGTATTTTGTTATTTTGTTTTTTATAGAGTGTCTCTGAAGTCAAGCTTTTTTTTTTCTTGTCGTTAAAATGCAATTTAAGTCAATTATCTGAATGTTTAATGTATCTGTGACTGAAACATACTAATTTTTTTTCAATTTTTTTCCGTTAGTTGCTCAGGTAGATTTCATTTTTGACATTAATGTATTTTTAATAATTTATTGTTCAATATAATATATATATATAATAATTTGCGGTTAAAATATTACAGTGAGTTATTATTAGTGATTACATCTTGATCTGGTTTTGAGTCAGTCAGAGTCAGTCCAGTTTATTAATTTATGTTTTAATAATATAATTATCCTTTGAATAATCTTCTTATCATAATTCCATGATGATCTGAAGCAAGATTTCAATGCAGTACTTAACTTATCAATTAGGATTTTTCCCTACTGTAGTAGTAGTACAGTACTAACTAACTGAACAGTTAAACAGGGATGCCACAAGCCATAACATCGGCACATGTTTAAGACTATTCTTGACTATAGATCAGGTGGTAGAACTAATCCCGGAAATGAAATAAAAGTGTGCATTTAAAAGAACCCAGATCCATCTTTCGGGAAAGTAGGTGGTTGCCCTGGTGTACTGGTCCATGTCAACCATTAGGTAGAAGCTGTATTGCATGAAGGGACCCTTGTATGTCATCGCTATTCAACATTTTTATAGTAACAGCCAATTAGGAAGCAGAAAATGTTTTATAGCTACAAGGTTTTATACAAATCTGAGTGAATTCCTAGAGATTCCTTCAAAATTGTGTCATTTTTAAAATGTGAATAATACAAAATTTACTTAATCAGCATTACTAATTTACAAGCACACGGAAAGCATAAACAGACAAAATTGTTTCATGTCCTACTGTAAAATGAGGTTTTGTGGAGATACAAGGTTTTGATAGAATAGTGACGGTTTGCAATTCAGCCCTGCAAGACAGCCCTGCAAGACATACTATTTTTTTTATTATGTCTATATTATCACTCTTCTTTCTTTTTTATATACTGTATCAATACCATTTAATTCATAATTCATTGTTGTATTTGCTTTTGCTGATTTTCATGAAAATAATAATGGTTAAATTCAATTATTCAAGTAAACAGTGTTGTGAAAATGTAGTAGAAAAACATTTACTATTCTGTTTAGCGAACCAAGATTTCGTCTTTGATACAACAACAGGACAAGGAGTTAACTGACCGTGATGCACTTATTATATACAATTCCGGCCTGTCAATTTTTTGCAATGATTTTGCCAAGTCTTAGTAGGCCTGTTGTATCTATATAATTATAGTAGACAATAGTAAAAACCATTTTTTATGGTCTTATATAAAGTACAACACGGAAATCAATTACAGAATTGTATAGAGCAGGAATTTTAAAAAGAAAACCACAAAAGAATTGTTTAATACAGTTTCCTTGGTTTAAAAAAAGATGTGCTCTGATTGTTGTATTCCATTGTTCAAATACAATCAATCCTTTTCACTGTTTTTATGCAAACAATAAATGGCTAAGTTATTTAATTTCCTGGTTATCAGAAACTTTTAAAACTCTGTAATACCATTTATTAAGAGATTTTGTGTTATTTGTTATTTCCTTACCACATTGAAACACCGGTTCTCGTCAGATCACCGAAGTTAAGCAATGTTGGGCCCGGTTAGAGCTTGGATGGGAAACCATCTGGGAATACTGGGTGCTGTATATGGAGCTGGGGTCCCATTAGACATTTGAAATCAGCACTGCTGACTCTTATGGCAGCCCCTGCATCTCATCTAGTATCTGCCTCAGACGTATTGGCTTATGCCTCTCCTCTGGTTAAGGTGGGCACTGGACGAGAGAAGCCCTTGGTCAGTGTTGGGACCAGCCAAAGGTACTTTAAACAGTCCTGGCTTTAGTCATCATTCAGATGAATGTAAGACTAATTGTGTTACTGAAAAGTTAAAATACCATTATTACTATAAATAGTTTTTTTGTGTTCGGATCCAAATGCGGATTTGTATTCAACCTATTTAAACCTGTCTTTGTTGTGGTACCTTTATTTTGATGTGACTTATCTATTCAACCTTATTAATACTGGTTACTTCATGGTTAAAACGTTGGGATTCACAAATCATTCTTGCATAAGGTTCTTATTGTATGTTAATTTACTGAGAATATGTATTTATTATGATAGTGTTATTGTTATGATTCAAGGCTTATTGCTTTGGAACCGCCCATTTCTATGTAGTAATGAATGTTTATATGGCGTAAAAATAAAGAAACTTTCTCCAAAAGAGATATCTGGTCTCCAACTTTGCATGCAGACATCTTTAAATTTGACTAAATCAATGTCAAATGTCAATATTTTTTTACTCTTAACAGCATGGTACATTTTACATTTTTTTTTTCGGCAATATGATGGCGCCAGAAGGCCAGGTTTGTTGGAGGTCTCACGCTGTTGTTTCACCATAATTTGTGCAACATCGATTGATACCTATATATAACAAACATTGACATAGTCAAAATATTTTATTCTGGCTTCTATTTAATTTATATGTATATTGATATCGATATGCTAGACGAAACTGTCTTGGAACGTAAGGTAAAATAAATGTTATACTGGTTTACACTCAATGAACCATCATATCAACATTGACATAAACTATTATGGTTTTTTGCAGGAAAGCTATATCAAAATCAAATGCATATGTAAACCAATTGCATGGATTGCCATCAAATCACCTACCAATCACAAGTCAGTCAAGTGGAGAACGCCCTCTACGAACAACTGTTGATTGGACAGTAAGTTTTGTCATAAACATACTTAAGTTTATAATAACAAAATTGATAACGTACAAAAAACTACTTTAGTTTCTTATGTAACACAAACTTTGAGGAAATGAATGCACTTAATATAAGTTTGAGTCACAAACTAGTTAATTGTAATGTGATAAATTCTTTGTTACAAAAATACTATATAAAACGATTGTTATCTTTGGTTATAAATAATTTTCTTGTATTAACAAAGAAACCACTTATGAAGGATATGAAGAAAAAAATGAGTAATAAAAGAATGTCTAAGATGAATAATATTTGACCCAACTTCTATTTCAAGGACTCTTAGAAATAACAGTTTCATTATTTCTCATATAATTACAATTAGTATGTTTTTGTTCTCTGTTATAACTGTATTTCCTTCAATGATATTAAATTTGCTCATATCTTTGTGTATTGTTATAACTGTATTTTTCTTAGGACTGAACAGCTTTCATCTATTCACAGTGTTATTAGATAGAATGTTTCGTGACTAGTTATTAAATAGTTTAATATCATAAAACACCATAAAATAACTTTATATAGTAATAACAGATCTATTTTTATTTAATTTTTTTGTCAAAAAAAGGAGAAAGATTATATAAGCAATAAACAAATATATTTTATATTTTTTTAATATATCATTTTTCATTTTGACCCAAAATTGAATTAAACAATTTTTGGTTTTATTTTTTTTTCTAAATTTAACCATTCATTTTTAATAATTAAAATCGCTCGCTAAGTGACAGTGAGTATCTTGATTTAAACTTCAAAATGGCATATTCAAAGTCTGATTTTATTAATCTTCAGTTTTAATGTTTTGAGGGACAATACACATCTTTAATAAATATTTTAGGATGTCTCCTTTATAATCTATAAAGACTTAAATGCCATGCACTTTTATTCAGTAGATATTCAGTAACCCATTGGATAATCACTATCCATCATTTCATAGTCAAAATCAATCTTTGCTGTGGCAACATCATCTATCTTGATTTTCAACACGTAATCAATAACCACTTGTTGCCCCAATAATTGTGTTGCCCATCAGCAGTAATAAGGAATAATAGGCCATATCTTATTGTGTTGATATAACTAACTAATTAAAAAAATAAGAAAAATATATCCACACTTTTTTAATTAGCCTAAGTAATAGTTTTTTTCACAAGTGGAACAAACAAAAAGATTCATAAATTATGAATAATGTGTGTATGAATAATACAGTATTGAAATAATTCAAATTAATGGTGATATTTATGATTAATAAAAAAAAACACTGTTTATTGTAAATATATATGCCAAGTATCAAAGTATACAGTGCATTAATGAAAAAAAATAGGGTAAATATGTAAAATTTCAAATTTACATTTAAAGTGTATTGACGTGTCTGTGGTAATATCAAACACAGGCAAGCAATACAAAAGTACAGTATACTCGTAATACATATTTAATAATAATGCGCTGCTCTCACAGCATTTATTAGGTCCAATAAAACATCGGAAATTCGTTTTTTGTACACTATTTAAAAAAGAACGAACAAATATATAAGAACATAGTACACACTATACAAAATTGCACAAAAACATTATACATAATAATAAAAATACTTATATAAAAATTACTTAAACAGAACCAAATTATCTAGTAACGGTGTTGTTGAAAACTGTAATTGACTTAGGGATAAATGATTTGGAATAACGTGTTGTTCGCACACGGTGGGATTGAAGTCGGATTAATGATGGGAGAAAATTATATTCTTTGAAGAGGGGATGAGAAGGTTGGTTGTGATAGGATACCATAGAGATCACAGTATTTTCATATGTAGATTTCATACGACGCCCTCAATATTCGTTGCCATGCGAAACACATTTTTACTGGCTTACGAAAACAAATATGTGTGCGTGACGTATCTGGTTTTCGTTATCGTATTCGTAGCGTTGTGAAACCTCCCTAATAGTTCCATGATGACCAAGTGAATCCTTACATACAAGAATTATATTCTGTTGGTAATTTAATTTCATTCAACAGATGATGTTATTCATATAATTATTATTTTATTAATTATACCATTAAAAACCAATTTAAGAAATCAAGTAAGGGAAAGGTGAGTCCCGTATTCTCTGAACGTAAGCAAAGAATATATATCACAAGAATGAGTAATCCGCGATTTTCCCTGTAACAGTAATATTGTCCATGTGGTAGGGCGCCGCCATAAGTGTGGATGTATCTGGGATGTATACAACTTTTTGTGACGGTTTCACTAATCAAAGGCTGGACCACCGGTAGTATTTTCATGATAAAAAATGTTATCAACTACATGCCAACATCATGTTAAATACTATTTGGATATTTAATTGTTCGTTTTATGCAATTTATTTAGTAAAAACTGCCGTATAAACAGTTTGCTTTAACAACCGGGCGCTACGATAGTGTGACCGGACGAAGGATAGTTTAATAATATTCCTATATTTAACTTGTTTCTGGTAAAACAAATAAATGTTAATGACATTTAACATTTTGTCCTATTAATAACATGTATTTTATACTAATTTATATCATAAAAACAATACTTAATGTAGAGTAGTACACGGCAATGGTAAAGAATAGGCCATGCTGAGTAACGATTCATTGATTTTGGTGTTGCTGTGTTAGGCCTTTTTTGTGAACTAACTTAGCATGTTAGTAAATAATTGTCTGTAAAAGTGAATGTACACTAGTTTGTTAATAAATATGTATTATAAAATAGTTTACAATTGCAAAAACTATTATCATAATTCTATTTAATGTGACATGCATAATATCTATTAAATCAAGTCTTATTTAGTATGTATACGTCCGCCCTTATGAGGGCGGGCATCACTCACTGGAGCTCTCTGTTACAAATTTCTCATGCAAAAATCGCGAAATACTCATTCTTGTGATATATATTCTTTGACGTAAGGGAATGAGCTGTTAGGAGCTCATTGTACTAAGCCTCGGCATTATGTGGTAGGGTGGCCAGTTCCTTTCCACGCCGCCTTTTTTCTCCCTTGTATTTTCAACCAGGTATTTATTTACAGCTGAGTGGACTGGGAGTTGTCGGGAATTGAACCTGAGTCTATCTGTATGACAGTCAAGTGTCCAAACCAACTCCATACAGTTTAAAAATTGGTTAAGTTCAGTAATGGTACAAATGATAAATATCAACATTCATATAGATAGTATCACATATTAGACCACTGTAGCACAATCTCTATGGTATTAACAATTCTAATATCCTCATTATATTTCAGTTATCTCCTAAATTAAAATGTAGTTGTAATACATTTTCCTTCCTGTTATCATTTCTCTTTTTTCAGGAAAATGCGATATTAGGTGACCACTTATGGCAAGAGACAAATGCCTCAGGGGAATGTTGTTATGTCGGAGAACAAGATTGTTTGGTAAGTTACAACAATCATTTAGACCCATAGGATGTTACCATGGAAAAGAGGTTTATGACAGGGCAAAGTTCATGTAATTCTATAAATGTCATTTTGATATGACCATATTTGGTGATAATGCATGCATTGACAAAAATATGATGATGGTGGCATGCATGGATGTAGGCAAAAATTGTTATTGCAGCAAAATTACCCTGAAAGAAAAGCTCTTATGATAGGGCAAAATTCATGATTATACATACAAATTCTAATTCATTATTAGGAGTGAAACGATCATTTTAGATTTTTTCTTCTGTTTAGAGTGTCATTTGATGTTTTAATGCTAATACATATACTTTAATATTTCCCACTCTACCTCCTTCTGATCCTTGTTAATCATAGCAAGTGCTTTATCTGTTAATCTTCTTCGTTATCTCTTTTTGATCATCTTCTTTGACACGTAAGTTTTAGGAAAATGTTGAGCCTTAGTAAAAGTTTGTCCAGTCATTCATCTTGCCTAGTGATCTTCTACACTTCTGTCCCCTCCTCTAATAATAATCATTTCATCAAAATGTTTTTATTCTTTCATCTTCCTCTGACAATTTTAGAAAGCTTTAGTACATTTATAGCAAAATACTAAAAACTATGAGCAGACAAAAGAAAATATTTCAATCGAAAGCTTTTATTAATAAAAAATATATTAATGTTGAAACAGCCATACAGTAGTAAACTTATATTCAATCAATATTTTTTCAAAGAATGATTCTTATCGAAAATATAGTTAATGATTATAATCATGTATATAAAGATAGAAAGAATGAATGAATATTGAAAATCAATTATTATAATAATATGACAAAATTCTCTTTAAGATGTAACACATTTTATTTGGCAATGAGGATATGAATATTGTTTTTGATAAAAATTATTTTCAATTACAATTTATTTATATTTATACTTATTATATGCTATGATATTTTAAGTATTGGCTGTAATAATCTTTATTTATTTTATTTTAAAATATTATCATTTTCTAATAATCGATATAGTAGGTTTAAGGTATTTTTGTGTGGAAGATGTTTTAAAAGTTATTTTTACTCAATAATTTGTTAAAGGCAGTTATTTACTTTTTCTCCCTTTCTCTTCCACAATATTTTATCTGTACACGACATTCCCCATCCATGTGATACACATATGCCTTTAACAGATAATTTATAATACTTGTATGTCAGTAATTAAAATTTTTTGTTAATTAATTAAATAAATTTCATTTAAAATGTTATTATGTAGATAATTATTTTATTAATTTTTAATTCTTTGTAAATTTAACTGTTTTATAAATTGTATTTTCTTATTTAGTCATCTCATAATAATAGACGCAACTCCATCTCTTCCAAAAAGCTTGCTGCCAACAATGTGGTATATACCTGCATGTTAAGATGATTTGCATGACTGCATTAAAATTGATTCATTTGCATAAAGACACATGTGAAAATCTGAATAATTTGCATTATGACATTAAAAAAATAGTTTGCCAAATTAAATATGAGATTTAAAATTTAATTTAATAAGTTGTTGTATTTGTTATTATATAATATTAATATATTATTAACTCATCTCATTTTTAGAAGTTTTGGCAGAATAGAAAGCAAATTAAAATTAATTTTTATTTATATAATTTAATCATCTTCAAAAGAAAAAGCCAATTTATTGATCTTTCTTCTCAACTAAAATATGATCTTCATGGAATTTTTATTATATGTAAAAAAATTGCATTTTACTGATTGATAAATTTGCATAATGGAATTGAAATCAAACTTATTTACCTAAAGATGTTATTTTTTCAAATAGGAATACAGACTGATTATGCTATTTCATTTTTTTTCCTGAAATTTCCGATTAAATATTATACAATAATGTCAACTAAACTGTGATTACTGGCTGTGTTATTGCACATCACTGCATTTTACCAATTTAATACATTTGCATAATGACACATGTGGAATTTAAATTAAACAATTTTCAGAATTTAGAAGATAGACTAGGATGTGAGGATATTTGATAAAGTGTGATAGGAAAAATATGCAAGTAATGTCTCAATACAAATTTGAATTTTCTTTCCTAAAATGTTATAAAAAAAATGTATAATTATTTTAATTTCATTTTGACAGTTACACCAGGAAAGGTGTATTTTTATATTATTAAAAAAAAAAGGCCTGTAGGGTATATGTGTTTAGTGACCCCTCGTTTAACTAACCTTGTTTAATCTCCGAAATTTTGAATAACTATTACTGTACTGCATGTAAATTCTTCATTACTAATAATAATGAATATTTATTCGCATGTTCTCTGGCTGTAAAGAACTTGAATTGTTTTACAATGAATTTTTTACCATCATGCCTGAAACTAAATTAAGATCCTGATGTAGGGCGATGACAACATTGCAAAATACCGAATTTGTATATGCTTATAAATAGAATTCATTAATGATTATTCAGTAATTAATAATGGTTTAATTATATAACAATAGTAGGTTAATTAATTTTTCAGTTTGTTCTATATCTTTTTTCATGTTTTTTATTTTGTAAGTGCTGTTTGCAGAATTCCCAGGTATAACATTAATTATATATAGCGTTCATTATTCATCAAACTATATCTGCCATGTCAGACACTGTTGTGGCTTTTGTGGTTGCATTTGAATTATTCTGAGTGCTATATATATATATAGAATGTTCTATATTTAGATTCTAATCATGGAACAGTAGTTTCTCTCCATGTTATTATATCAATTAAGCGCTACCACCTATTTCATATTTTTAATCATTTGCCAATACACTTCTCACTATAATACAGTGACCGATAATTGCTCTTCGCTGCAACTCTAGTAGACAGTATTGTGGTTGCTATGGAAACTGTATTTGCATATAACTTGATTTAAAATGTGGAATGTAGGGAACGTGACAGAGCTTCAATATTAACTGGAGTAACGAATCAATAATTCGTGTCAAGACCAAATGAAAGATTTTCATTTTTCTAAGTCAACACATTTAAAGAATGTTTTACATGATTTTGTACCAAACAAAATGTATTCTTATAATATGTAATCATTCAGTACTGGAAAGATGTTGATGATGATTGTTGATCTGATTATGAGATTAAAAGTTAATTAATGATAATGTGTATAACATTAACGATGTAAAAGTTAATGGCCTTAAGTGTGAGAGGTTTCAAACGGATGAGGCAAAGATGTAATTATTAATGAGCTTTGCTGGCAACTAGGAAGCGGCGATGAACGCTGGTGGTAAAAATTGAAAATGTAAGACATTGAAAATACATACTAGAGACATACATGGAGTTGTGTGTTCAATTTAAGATCCTGCTGCTGGTGTTCCGATGCCTAAATAGTTGCCCTCGCAAATACCTCTCAGAATTATTGACAATCAAGAGAAAGCGAGAACTAAGATCTAGTCATCAGGTTCTACTGCACATTCCGAGGAGCAAACATAGTTTGGGGAGATTGGACTTTCAGTATTGCTGGACCTAGGCTCTGGAACCACCTGCCTTTGAACATTAAACACTAATCAAAACTCACATTTTCTGATATTTTTGGCAGCGCCATGATCAATAACTCTTGGAATGGCGCTATATAAATCAAACGATTAATTGGTGTTCAATAATATTAGTGATGAGAACCCTATGCCTAATTGTACCATACTGTACATGCAAAGACTCCTGTATTTTAGACTCGTCTCTCGGTCCAACATCATACTCCCAATTTTCCACATTTTCTTCCAGATTACAAAGATAACTAAATTTTGATGTATACGTGTTGATTTCTGCATTAAAATATAACAAAAAAGCTTGCACACAATCAATTTACAATATTTAAGTTTGTACGACCATCTGCGGTCATAATTTTAAATTTTTTTTTCATAGCCACTATCGATACTGCTTGTCACGTCACACACTGCACATTCTTACTTTTCCTGGTCTTGATAATAAATAGGGTGATGTTGACCTGATGATGTTGTATGTTGTACGATTTTGTTGTTGATGATTATAAGAATCTTGGTGTTTATGTCCCTTATGAGTTCTTTTCCCCACGGAGTAAAAATTTAAGCTGTAACATTATTTTTTTAAACAACTACCAAAACCAGATTCATAGAAAGGCGAGTGAGTGGCCAAACGCTTACGACAGTAGAACCGTAATACCTTGCCACATTAACATCGGCAAGGGTTCGAGCCTCACTCGATCCATGGTGCTGGTGTTAGAAATATAAACCGTAGGTTCAGTGTACACATCTGGCTCATGTGTACTTTAAAGAATCTAGTAAATCCTTCGAGATGAGTAGGAGGTTACCCCAGGGTACTAGTATACACACAGCCACTGTCACACACACACTTTTCATAACTCATCAAGAGCTCTTGATTGTCAGCATACACTGTTTAGGGTCACCATTTATAAATAAGGTGAAATAATAAAAAAAATAAATAGAAATTAACTGTTATTTTTTAATTTGTCAATAGAAACATTATAAAATAATAAAGTAATGAAAAATCCTAATCCTAGCTAAGATTACAAAATGTTAAATCACTAAAATGAAATAATTCATTCACGTAAAACCTTTCAAATTCCCTAGGAAGAAATAACTTACATTGTAATCAATATATTAACCTCATCTATACCAACTTTTATAATGAACAAACACACTGATAATATCATAATTAATCTAGTGTTAAAGTCACACCAGAGGGAATGATTTTCTACATAATTTGTCTTGGATATTCTAAGAATTAAAAAGGTGTTGTTTTGGAAACACTTTTAAATGTACAAATTATCATTATTTGTCACTCTTCTATCCCTCCCTGGTACCATACAAAATGATTGCGTTTTTTTGTTTTCGTTTTGATCTGTTTTTTTTTTTTCTTGTACGGTATCGAAATAAATCACAGCAAATCAAACATTTTGTTATTTTAGACATTTAAATTTGAATTTTGAAACTGCGACTCAAACAATAGACGTGCTATTATCTATTATCATTATTTTATCATACGCGCAAGACAGGCTTACCTTCCCCTACTATCATTATTTACTACTACCACTCATAAAAACGGAGACAAAAAAAATGGTTGAAATCGTAATCACAAGATTATGTAAATGACAGGTACTGAAAAATCCTGGTTTAATAGGGGAAGAAATTTGCTTAATTGTTTTATAACTATCTATCTCAGAATTTAGTTTAGAAGTGGTAGAATGAGAACGGTAAATGCGCAGACGGACTGTTACAAGTACTCGTTCTACCCAGCTGGGATACGACATTATAACAAAAGATTTGTTAGAAAGTTCTTTTTTCCCTTTTTTTATATTTATGTAAGGCAAGCCAAGATATGAGCACTGTAATTTCCATTATATTGGATAATAAAAGGAATCTGTGTTTGTATCTGTTTTATTTGCAAATTTTATGAGAAATAGCTGATAGATATAGTATGACACTTCACAAATGTTTTGTTTCATAATTATGCAATAGACTAACTGCAGCCATGCAAAACACTGTTACCATTAATTCAGCAATTGCATAATAGTGCCTGATAATTCATGCAAGGATACCTGGACAACAAGCATGAGGGAATTTACAGTGCATCATAGTATAAAGGGTTTCACACCTGTCCTAGCACAGTTCCGGAAACACGACGCTCCACGTGGCTATGCGCCAATTGAAAATGCGTATAGCTGCGTGAAAACGAAACATTGACGTTGATGGTGCCTGACTGGAACCGTGCCGGAACAGGTTTGAAAGATCCAAGGCATCTTTTAAATATATTTAATCAATTTTTTTTTCTTTAATTATGCAGAAAACTGGTTCACGAAGAAAATGTTCATCATGTAAAATTATTGTACATACATCTTGTATGAGGCAGCTTGAAAGAATCAACTTTAAGTGTAAACCGAATTTCAGAGATGCAAGTTTTAGAAATTACCGTGACGTAAGTAAACTATGATATTTCTGACAGATTATTATTTAAGCACATAAGTCTACGATATGTAAAGTGTTAATCCTATAAATGAAGAGGTAAATCCAATAAAATGTTTTTAACAATGGTAGAGTGGTTATAATGTCAGTTTTCTAATCCCATGCTTCTGGGTTCAATTCTGTAATATTCAACTTCATCACAGAGATTTTCATACTAGAAAATAACCTGAAATCACTAACCAATCACATATCGTGGTCCCAACTTCTGTCAAGTTTATAAAGGTTCCACATCTGTTATGTTTAAATTTGAGTTAATTTACGTGAATAAGTGCATTTTGTAGGATTGTAGATAATAAATAAATCATTTTGTTTGAGTTAATTTAGTTTGAAATATTAAATATTTAAATATATTTGTACTGCATGATGTTTTGTAATTGTGAACAATTATTAACTTTTGTATCTATACATATTGTAACTATGACTGTAATTTTGTGCTGGGCAAACCTCTTGTTACGAGAGTGTTCCTCAGTTTAGAAAGGAGAGTAACTAATAAATATTATTATTATTATTAACATACATGCCAGAATGATAGTTAACTGTGCAAACCTAATGAAAACTAGATTTGAACTAGTCGGCAAACTGTGCAAACCTAACGAAAACTAGATTTGAACTAGTCAGCAAACCGTGCAAACCTAACGAAAACTGATTTGAACTAGTCAGCAAACTGTGCAAACCTAACGAAAACTATATTTGAACTAGTCAGCAAACTGTGCAAACCTAACGAAAACTATATTTGAACTAGTCAGCAAACTGTGCAAAACCTAATGAAAACTAGATTTGAACTAGTCAGCAAACTGTGCAAACCTAACGAAAACTAGATTTGAACTAGTCAGCAAACTGTGCAAAACCTAATGAAAACTAGATTTGAACTAGTCAGCAAACTGTGCAAACCTAACGAAAACTAGATTTGAACTAGTCAGCAAACTGTGCAAACCTAACGAAAACTATATTTGAACTAGTCAGCAAACTGTGCAAACCTAACGAAAACTAGATTTGAACTAGTCAGCAAACTGTGCAAACCTAACGAAAACTAGATTTGAACTAGTCAGCAAACTGTGCAAAACCTAATGAAAACTAGATTTGAACTAGGCAGCAAACTGTGCGAAACCTAATGAAAACTAGATTTGAACTAGTCACTGTTCAAACCTAATGAAAACTATATTTGAACTAGTCAGCAAATTGTTCAAACCTAATGAAAACTAGATTTGAACTAGTCAGCAAACGGTTCAAACCTAACGAAACTAGATTTGAACTAGTCAGCAAACTGTGCAAACCTAATAAAAACTAGATTTGAACTAGTCAGCAAACTGTGCAAACCTAATGAAAACTAGATTTGAACTAGTCAGCAAACTGTGCAAACCTAATGAAAACTAGATTTGAACTAGTCAGCAAACTGTGCAAACCTAACGAAAACTGATTTGAACTAGTCAGCAAACTGTGCGAAACCTAATGAAAACTATATTTTAACTAGGCAGCAAACTGTGCAAAACTTAATGAAAACTAGATTTGAACTAGTCAGCAAACTGTGCAAACCTAATGAAAACTAGATTTGAACTAGTCAGCAAACTGTTCAAACCTAATGAAAACTAGATTTGAACTAGTCGGCACAAACACAATGTACCACAATAAAAGTAATTTTGATGCTACAGTAAAACCCCTTCTTTGAAACACCTATTTAAGGACACAGCGGGCATCTTTATTCCTGTGAAACAAACAAAGGGAAATACGTGTTTTGACACTAGTACCACTACCAACCCCATTTATTTTTTTATTTTAACCATATTTAATGAGAGTGATCCATCCAGCAGTGGCTGATCATTTGGGACCCTCAGAACATACCCATTCAGGAGACACCTATTTTTATGATACTTTGTTGGGTCCTGAGTAACTTCTACGGTATAATAGTTTTACACCACTCTATTCAATTTGAGTCCAGTTCAGTTTAAAAATAACCTTTTCAAAATGTCTTTTTTTAGAATCTAGTTGTACGACATCACTGGGTACACAGAAGGCGACAGGAAGGAAAATGTAAACAATGTGCTCGTGGCTTTCAACAAAAACTTTTCCAGCAAAAAGACATCATAGCGATTAGTTGTTCTTGGTGCAAAGTAGCAGTATGTATTCAACTGTTTGTATACTTAAACACTAAATACTAAATGAAAATAATAAACCCAATATATTTGTATATCATGGTTGGATCTAGGATTTTTTTAAAGGGAAAGCTCTAACATAATAATATTAATAGTAAAATTTAATTTTAGCTGTCAAACGCATGACCCAAGCACTACTCCACTGAATCTCAATATTATCATTATTATTATTAATAATATCATTATTATCATATTTACACACTCTGACAGTTATAGAAACACTGATAAACAAGAAATATTTCTTACAAAAAACACCGCTCGACATTTTAAAATGAATCATTGTTCTTTTGAGAGAAACAATGATAATAAAAAAATGAGCAAAGCAATTGTCAATCATATATAATGATTGTATCAGAATGATAATTGCAATATGGTTCCTCATATTTTTCTAAATACCATCCTTATTTTGAACTCAATTTGAACTGATATGATAGCTTAGAAAATCATTATTTTATTTCATTCATTGGAAAGGTTCTTATGTCTCAAAGAAAATAAAGGTAGATGGTTGTCAACCATACCTTTCAAATAATCTTTATTGCAATCATAATATTTATAAAATATTATTAATATATTAGATAATTACAATTCATATACATACAAAGGAACACATTACCTTAACACACATACAATTACCTACTACTAAAAACTCACTTTCGATAGATTTGCTGTTTTACTACAGCAACTGTTGAACATCAAGTTATCGTTTTTAAGATTACATACAATATTGTTAAAATAATTGAAACAGCAACAAAAATAGTAAAGCAGCGAGTAAGAGAATTTAGAACTTTCGAATAACACTAACTGTATGTATTTTTGTTCGTTTTATTAGTATCATAGTAAAGTGTCTTGTTTTACAATGGGTCTAATTGAGGAACCGTGTAATCTTGGAGTTTTTGCATCGTGCATTATTCCACCAACATGGATTATTCGTCTGCCCAAACAAAGAGTTCCGGTGAGTATATATTTACCTATGCATCATTATTTTTTCATATCCAACCATGGGCTACACTACTACTATAGATTTTACTAACCCATTTTGTACTGTATGCCCAAACAAAGTGATAACAGGGCTGGAGCCAGAATAAGGAAAACGAGGCGCTTGCCTCTTCCGAAATTTTTACCACCCACCCCAATTTCCCAGCACAGATCGTCATATTTTATATTAATAATTATATTTAAAGCACCTTTGCCTCGTCTGATTTTAACCTCTTGCTATATGGCCTTGATAACATTACATATTGTACATTATCAGCCATGGTGTTAACTATTTTTGCACATCATGTTGATGGAAATCGTGGATAATGGAAATTTAGTACATAGGTTTGCTAAGCATTGTACTAAATTGATCTTTTTTAAATTTGATCCTTTTTTTATTCTAATGTAAGTTTTCTGACCACTCTTGATCTTCAAGCGCTGCCTAATATTACCATGTACGAGCAAGGTAATTCTTTTCTAGCCTTTTTTCTATTCATTCGCCTTGATCAAGTTTACGATGGTTATTAGTGAGTGATTTCTTCCTAACTTAACCCTGGGCAAAAGAAGTGAATGTATTAATTGTTACCATACTCCACTATCAGTGATCTATCACAACAACAACAAAAAAAGAACCATCTAAAAAAAAAGAGAAATCTGTTTATTTAGAAAGCTATGATTGAATTTCTTTGTAGACGTCTTTTAAGTCATCACAAAGGAGGAAACGACGTTCATCAACAAAGCGTCGAGTGAGCAGCAAAAAAGAGGAAAGCAAGCCGACAAGACCCTTTGTGATCAAATCAATTCCATCTCCTCATGTCAAGCCTTTACTGGTTTTCATTAATCCAAAAAGCGGTGGTAATCAGGTTAGTTCTGTGTAATTTAAGGCTCATCATTCTAAAACTAATGTTTACAATATGCAACATCTAATCTACAAAAGAAAAGACCATACATTTGCGCAATTTATAAAACTACAGTCGCCATTTACCAATCATACTAAGAGCGAGAAAAACACATTATAATAGAACACATACAATTCTCCTATCTAAGTAAATACCACCAATGATTATTCAAATATGAACATTCTTTATTGCAACAAGGTAAGCATTGTTGAATTTACAATATTAAAATAACAATAAAATATTTAAAAGTTTACATTACAATATATATAGAAATGACATCAAAATATATACCCAAGTCATATATATAATATGTTTATTGTATATACTTAGTATTTCACTTCAGTGGTGACTACAACTGGCCCATAACCAAGTTTACTGAAAGAAGATGGTTCATCTTACATTCATAATATATTGTTATTACAATAACAGTAGGGAATACAAGGGGGAATGACTGGCATATTATTATTTTAATGTGTTATTATAAATTAATATTTGTAATGACTTGAACAATTAACATATAAATATTAAACATTTTGTAAAAAGATTAGATAAGTTGCATTTAATGAAAGTCAATCATTATATTGCCTAGCTACTGTACCTTTTCATATAGCATTTTTTTGAACAATTTTCTATATTTTAGCACTGTACAAACTTACCCTTGGTCCTTTTCATCTTTTAATGTTTTTTATTCTGTATTTTTTAGCTACTGTACCTTTTTCATATTGCATTTTTTTTTAATTTTTATATAATTTAGCATTGTAAAATTGTAGGTCATCAACCATAAAATAAAATCATTTATTTGTTTATTCTCTGAATATTACCCCAAATCATTGTTATTACATGATTCTGTGCTTCTTACAATAGGGTGCTAAGTTGTTGGTGAAATTCCAGTGGTTACTTAATCCCCGCCAGGTATTTGACCTAATGCTGGATGGACCGAGAGAAGCGTGAGTATAAAGATTAAAAGGACTTTGAAAATAAAACCTTTCACGGTCAATAGTACCCACAACAAGTAATTAACCTTGGACATTGGTTGTAGTTTTATTTGTTTTATTCAAATATAATTTGTTAATATATGAAAACTGTCAACGCAATCCATTTTATTGGGATTAATCTTCCTTCGGGGTAATAACTGTTATTAAATTTTAAAGTTATGTAAATATATGTTAAAAGGTTTCATATACAGATGCACACATATTTACTGTTAGAAGCTGGTAGGCATACCCTGTTTATTACTTCAAACAGACAGGCAGACTAGACAAGTTTACAATAAGTCATACATCGCCTTCCTTTATTTGTATATGTAGGCCTACACAATGTTAAATTTGGATGTCTCTATGGCATCAAAGATAAAACATTTCATAATAGATTATCAATTTAATTAGATGTAAACGAATAAAAAGTTTTTTCATATAGTTACTTTATACAAGTAGTAGTAGTTTATCATATAAATTGTTTCCTTGAAATGTTTCAGATTGGAAGTGTATCGCAAAGTACCTAATCTACGGATTCTTGTAGGTGGAGGAGATGGCACTGTTGGATGGATCCTATCGGAACTTGACAAACTCAAGTTTAAGCCATTTCCTCCTGTTGCTATAATTCCACTGGGAACAGGAAATGATCTTGCACGAACATTAAACTGGGGAGGGGTAAGTCTATATACTGTATTTCTCCAAACAAAAATGTGGTATGGTCATTCATATATTCTGTTATCTGGTGTATATAGCATTATTTATAATTTGTTTTACAACTAATTAAATATAGTTCTCCATTTAATGTTATCACTATAGTAGATTACTAATCACTAGGCTGAACTAGATTACTCCTACCTTCAGAAGATCTACTGGCAATTTACACAGACGAGTGGTAACGGTAATAAAAATATAGAATCTTTGTTGTTCCTTATGACCATTTACACACAATGTGAAGAGAACTCGTGGTTTCCGCTCAGGATGATAGATACAGATTCTACATGGAACAAGCTACACAGTTTTCTAGTTTAATGTTACCACTCGCCTGTGTAAATTTGCTTTTACTTCTAAAACACATAATTGAGACTTTTAAATTTTAAATAGACCAAAGCGTATTATGTTTAACCATATATTTCATTCATAATATTGTTTTTATTATTCATTATTATAATTAATTATAACTTTAAACAATGATAGCTACGACACAATGTGTCTGAACACATTCTTTAGGGGTTATAAATTTGGTTATAGGGAAAATTGCGGATCATCCACTATTTAAATCCAGGAAGGTTAGCTCATATCACTGTTCAACTCCACTGCATTAAGCAGAACAAAATGTACTATTAATAACAGATAACATAGGTTTGTTTTTTTGATCAGTAAAGAAATGAATATAAAATATAGAATAACATGCTTTTATGGGAATTAATCTTGACCTTGCCAACAGCTTATCTGTAAGGTATTCTTAATGATTTGCATTATGTCATAGTTATTGTGGATGCTGATAATGCCATGAACATTCGTCGATGTTCACATTCATAATGTTCTTTAACAACTAATTATTAGATGTGTTTCGAATCATATGGCTTTTAATCATGTTGCTACGGAAGTAAATTATGTCTTCACGTTCGGAATTAATTATTTTGATATTGGGCTTAAAATTTTTGCTGAGACTTAAATCATAACATATCGAGTGTTAACCCTAATTCCTGTGATGGATGTCAATTTTTTTGATAGAAAACTATAATTCAGCCTAAAACTGTATTAATTGCATATGCTGTAGAGTTTGAGGCAATTTAACTTATCCTAGCCTACTCCTCAGGTTGAATCATTCATCCTTGTTACTTCATTTAGGTACATTGTACATGTAACACAAGACTGTTAACCTTGCATGCTTTAATGAATGTATGAATGAAAAGAAGAATTATCCTAAAAAAACCTTAGTTAACTTCTTTTATATAATATAGTAGAATTTGAGGTAAATGAACCTAGCTTGAATATATTTCAACCTTAATTTCTGTGTTTACTGATAGAAGATTGAAAAATTCTAGAACTGTATAAATAAAACACCGATTAGAGTACCTAGGTTACCCTACTTGGAGTATCAAACCAAATGTCAACAATATTCCTAATCCTATTTTCTAACATTTCCTCTCCGGAATCTATCCCTCAAAAATGTTTATAATGACCTGTTTCTACTGCCAAATAAGGTATATTTTCTAAATACCATATATACGGTATATTTTTGGCAGCAGAAATGGTGCTTGCAAAAGTATACCGTTTTTCACCCTACTAAATTTGTGGATGAAATACTGTATTTTGTGTATCATTTTCTGCTTCCAATACAAAAATACTGTATGTTTTATTTTCTATAAGCTTTTTACACATGGATAGTCTATAGTCAATGAAAGTAAGGAACAACATCACAACATTTGCAATTAATCTGTTTGAGAACAAAGATTTTGGGAAACTTAAAAGGGAACAAACAGGACAGCCAGATTTAGAAAGATAATTTAGGAAAAATTAAGAGAGTACGGGTTGCAGACTTGCTGAAACAAGTCAATAAAAGAACAAAAAGAAACTGAATGCAAAGTCTACAACATCGCCAAAGATAAATTCTAATTCGCGCAAGGAAGGATATCTTGTCCCCATTTGGATCGAAAGGCAGGTTGGGTACAAAATATGAATTTTAACATGACCACCCAAGATAGTACTTCTAGCAGAAACAGGGTACTAAAAAATATAGTATAAAATATACTGTATTTTATACCGTATTTTGAGGATATACAGCAGAAACAGGCCCTAATAAAACATGCTGACATTTAAATGGAAAAATTGTAAAAATCATTGTAACTCTAGTTGTTTTTATATCAAATGAAACGAAACAGAATATGTTTAGTTTTTCGAACATTTTTATTATCATATCATTTTATGTTGTTTTGTATGACCACAATTTCAAACAATAGATTTTCCAATTTTGTAAAAATGAACCTATTATGTAAGTTGTAGCATGTTTCATAATGTGACAGAACCTTTGAAATTAACTGCACATTAGCTATGCACCATAAATTGATGATGTCATCAAGGTGTATGTTGTATGTACTTTGGTAGCAGGTGATTTCACCTCAATGGTGAGATATCTCTTTTTAGCTTTCCACCTGGTGAGGAAACACACTGGAAACTGTCATTATAATAAATCTGTATTATTTACACTTTATTGAAAAACACATATTGACATTAATAACAAATTGGTAGTTGTACTTAAAGAGGTATTGTCCCCCAAAAACATGAAAAATAAAGACTAATAAAATCAGACTTTGAATATATTATTTTGTAGTTTTAATAAAGTAAAAAATGGAAAAATTTATGTTTTCACTTATAAATGACAAAATAAATGGTTAAATTAAACCAGAAATCCATTGGCTGGCAGCGAATTTGAAAATTTTTTTTGCTTCGAATTACAGTTTTTTTAATAGGTAAATGCATTTTTTTGGCCAAACTATGAGATGAAATTAAAATGGCATATTCAACAACAAAAATAACAAGAATTATTTTTTCATGGGGACAATACATCTTTAATTAAGGTACTGGCTTCCCTTCATTAGTTGAACAAGTTCTTTGTTTTCACAATTTGGGTATTCAATGTATTTCATATCCAATAAATAAACTAGATCTGAACTCGTCACTTGAGGACGAGTTTGGTTATCCGCCCGCAACAAAATGTATCTTGCGCATTCAAGTACTTTTCAGTTGTGACTTTTTCAAAAAAATTAGCCTATTCAAAATTAAAACTGCCCTTTAAGTGTAATAACCAAACAAATCCTTTTATTTAATTGTTTTCCCGTGATGAGATTTGAACCCAGTACCTCTGATACCAAAGTCGGTTGCACTACACATCGAGCCATATGAGCACCTGCTGAAGAAAATCCGAAAAAAGAGTCCTCGTTCATTCGGTATGTCGTGAATCCCCTCGATGCAAGTTGATTATTACATATCAAACGTAAATCATAAATTTTACTATGATGAAATCTTCACAAATTTTAAACAGTGACATATTAGCAAAGTGCATACTTTCAAGTTTTATATATCAACATGTAAAGAAAAAAGATAAACGTTATGTTTATTGTTTTGCTCTTTGAATATGTTATTGTTTGTTTGATGATAAAAATTTCGAAAATTATATTTAATATGCAAATAATGTAGCCATCAAACACGTTTTAACATTCAACACTATAATAAATCAGATCTACGATTCACAGACTGTAATAAAATAAAATAAAAAATGGGGGTAACCTTGCATTCTGATGAACTGTATCACTTTTAAAAGTAGACATATTTTGCAACATTTTCACAATTTGTTGACGTTTTCGTGCGCAACCAGTCATGTTTAACGTGCTCGTCGAACGCCATTTCAAGTTGAAAAGTGAATAAAATAACGTAAAATTGTTAACCTAAGTTTGAAAAACACAATTTATGTAAAAGAAAAGCTTATACGCGTTCCCTGCGCCGTGCGTGCGTAAAAATGTGGGCACCTTTTTTTAAACCCTTAAAATGACCTGAAACGTGCTCTAATTTAATCAGAAATTAATTTGAAGCATTTTAAAATTTCAAACGCCGTTTACGCACGCACTTTCTAATGTTACAAAATTCGGTAGGGATAAAAAAGTTAACAATTAATGTAAAGCAAACGTGGCTGAAAATTACGTTAAAAAATATTTATCTGTTTCAAAGTTATGATCAATTTAAGATTTTCAGAAAATCGCGCGTAACTTACGATACGCGCCTCTGACAGCGTCCAAAAGCTTGGCTGCACATCTTCAGTTAAATGTCTATATGTTGACCAAGTTACAACATGTTATGTTCACGCATTGCAGAGAAACAGCGTGTACAAATTTGGAGCATTTTAAAATTTCAAACGCAATTTACGCGCAAACTTTCTAGTGTCCAAAAATGTGCTAAAGATTGAAAAAGTTAGCCATTGATGTGAAGAAAACGTGGCTGCAAGTTACGTTAAAAAATATTTATCGGTTTCGAAGTTATGATCAATTTAAGATTTTCAGAAAATCGCGCGTAACTTACGCTACGCGGCTCTGACAGCGTCCAAAAGCTTGGCTGCACATCTTCAGTTAAATGTCTAAATGTTTACCAAGTTACAACATGTTATGTTAACACGTTGCAGAGAAACGTCGCGTACAAAAAGTGGCGGAAAGAAAGAAGAATAATAAAAAAAAAGAAACTACAATTCCAAGGGCTTATCCGCTTGAGGCGGATAACCAATAATGAAAAAGTGATTAGTATGAGAGTACAGAGATTTATTTGTACATGAATTGTATGTAAGGGAAGAATTTTAAAATATAGATATTTAATTTATATTAATCAAAAGACAAACAATTACTGAAAACTTAAAATGCTGTGCATATAAGTGATTAGATGTCAATGGAAATTCAAAATTTAAATAAACAAAAACCTAAAACAAAACAGCCAGAAAGAAATTTTGCAGAGTTTTTGGGCAGCCCTAACCCATCTTCAGTACAAGTGAGAGTATTAATAAAATTATTAAATATTATATTAATGATATATAATTGTATTATTTTTCTAGGGCTACACTGATGAGCCAATTTCTAAGATACTAAGTTATGTTGAGGATGGTCCTGTTTCACAGCTTGACAGGTTTGTATAACAAAATATACTCACTATGATTGTTGTTTTCCTCAAAAACATATTCACATTCTGTAGGGAATGACAGTATATATCTTCAATCTAACCTAAGTCATGGGGTGCCTGGGGAGGAGGTATTTTCCCAGACTGGGCCAGTGTGCCCCTTTAGGCAGTGAAATTAAATTACCATTACGGTACCATAAAAAAATTGACTGAATTTTAAAGTAAAACTCTGTCTACACATGAAGACTTCATGGTCTTTATTTGACCAAAAAAATGTGATGTGCCCATATATGGACACAATGATATCATATCACTACCATATTTGGGCACATTGCATTCATTTTTTTCTATCTAGCTTATGTGCATTCAGCCACTTTCACTACAACTTTTAAATATTTGACTAAATTAAATCAGTTGACATATCATAGTGCAGTAGAATACTGTTGGTGTAATGATTAATATTTTGAAATGTATTTATGTTACAGATGGGATCTATTTGTGGAGAAAAATCATGTAGTTGACTATACAGCAATGGAGAACGAAAGGGTTGTGGATGAACTACCACTAAACGTTGTTAATAATTACTTCAGTTTGGGAGCTGATGCAGCGACTGTTTTAGATTTCCATGAATCTAGAGGTTTGCAATAAGTTTGTTTTCCAACTGCAACTTTTGTAGAACTATAGAATAGGACATCCCCTATTCAAAAGGGACACCACTATTAAAGTGACACTTTCTTATGAAGAAAACGAGGGGTATATACTTTATTCAGAGGACACCTCTATAGGTGACACTTTGTTGGGTCTTAAAGGTGTCTTCCTAATAGGTTTTCTACTATAATTGTTATATAACTAGTCATTTAAAAAGTTAACTAAACCTCTTATTTAAATAGTTGGATAAGAGCACTTGAAAAATATATATAAGAAAACTGATTTCCTTTCTCTTTTCAATTGTTGTGTAAAGTACTTATTTATAAAATTTATAAACTATAACATGGGGAAAATACATTTTTTCTTAAAATGTACATACTTGATTAATTTTTGTATAATAATAAAAAAAATGTTTAATTCTAATATAATTTTAATTAACAAAATATTTCTTTTTTTTCCAAACAGAGGCTAACCCA
The DNA here is from genome assembly GCF_964355755.1 of Antedon mediterranea. Classification (NCBI taxonomy): domain Eukaryota; kingdom Metazoa; phylum Echinodermata; class Crinoidea; order Comatulida; family Antedonidae; genus Antedon; species Antedon mediterranea. Next base: position 17,395,632 of record NC_092671.1, on the reverse strand, counting down.
GAAAAGTTCAACAACAGGCTGCGTAACAAGTTATACTATGCTCGTGTCGGTGGAAGTGATTTCCTAAAACGATCCTCCAAAGATCTTACAAAGCAGATTACAGTGGAATGTGATGGTGTTGATCTGACACAGAAAATACAAGACCTTAAAATTCATTGTTTAGTCTTTCTTAATATTTCAAAGTAAGTGATTGATATAAACATGTGTAACATTCTAGTGCATAATTGATTGTATTCTTAAATATATCTTTTACATATTTCTACACCTCATCAATACTGGTGTCAGACAATTTGTATGTATGTACCAATGATAACCCACGATCCAGTTGTGGTGAATTGGAGACACTATTTTTTGGTGGAAACCATCTCATCCAAAAGGTGGTGCAGTATAACCATGCATTCCAAGCCACCAGTTTAAACTTAGGCTGTGTTCGGATGTAAAATCAGTTACATGTGTAACTTTACATATGTAATCAGTAATCGTTCGGAAAATGAACAATTAACACATGTAAACTCATATTTCATGCATCTCTTTACACTATTAAGGTAAAATTGCTGCTTATCTTGCGGTTAATCAGCTTGCGGTTTAAGGTGTAATTCAAAATTGGATTTTTGAAACAGCAAGTTTATCTCAAAATTTACACCACACGCGACTATTACTTGTGTAAATTTGTTCCGTCCGAATGGGCTCATAGCAGCGATTTTTTGTTTTTATATATTTAGGCAAATTGCCAAGTATAACCAAAAGCGAATTCATACAATATATCCTTCTTAAAGATGGTAATGGGAGTTGAGTTATTATATTATATGTCATTAGAAAAAATGCTGACACTGACAGGACTTCAACCCAAGACCCTTAGATTGGTAGTCAAGCATCATAACCACTAAGCCACAACTCCACTCCTAAATAGATAGATTTGAACAAGGCAATTTGGTCCTTTAACATGGTTCTGTTGTATAACTACTACCCAACAACTTTAAAGCCGATTTTCCAATAGGCGAATTTGTTCGCGCGAATCCAACATTTCGAAGAGAGAAAAATCGCCTACTCTCTTTCCACTACATGAGCGAATAGCTGCGACGTTCATGTTCCTCGCGGGGTTGCTGGGCTTTTCGATTTGCATGAGTGCTCATGAAAGCGTCATAGCTCATTTTCTGAGCTCTGATTGGTTGCGCAATATTTCGCTTCGCGAAGTAGAAACAATTCGAACTAGTAAATTTTGCTGAAGCGAAAAATCAAAGGAACTAGAATTTGTTGAAGAAGGGAGTATGACAGACAGAAACTCAAATACGCATGCGCATAGCATGACGCTTTCGATTCGCGCGAACAAATTTGCCTAGTGGAAAATCGGCTTAACATGTCAATTAAGCAAGCAAGCTTTAAACAGTCAATACATGTCTGTATATGGTTATTATGGTTTATTTTACTGAAACTATGTAATTTCTGTTTTGATAGATATGGTGCTGGATGTAGTCCTTGGGGTAACCCAAGTACACATCAGTTTGAACAACAGCGACAAGATGATGGATACTTAGAGGTTATTGGATTCACACCTTCTCAAATTGTAAGACACTAGACATTCTTTGTATTGTATTAGCTACCTCAACGGTTCAACTAAATTATTTTAGGCCTACCGTGTATCTAAAGTTTAGTGCCTAAAAGACGCAGACTAAATGACACAGGATAGTTTTTTTACAACTATGATTATTATTATTTTTTTCATACAGATAACTTTTATTTGCTAAAATAAACTAGAAATTGCATTGCTTAATTATCACAAAGACAGATATAAAAATTTAGTATAACAGTGTAGTATAATAATGTTGTACAGTATAACAATATAATAATATATATACACATCCAACATGGATGGATAAACTATTTTATAATTTTTCGTGATTATAAACTAAGGGCCTGTTCAGACCTACGGAGTTATGCTTTCGTATTGTACGCGGCGTACAAGTCCATAGGTCTGAACCAGGAAAAGATTAGTGGAAGCCACCTCGTACGACACTGATATTTCGTACGCTACGAAAGCTCAAAGTATGAGTTTAGTGGACGTCACTTACAATACAAAAGTCGCGCATCGATGAATATGACCTAGGTTAGATATCTAGCCAATCAAATTACAATATTCGCCACATCACATCGTGACATGTGCTCCTCATCGTATAGCCAAGCTGATCCATTTGTTGTGATCGGTGAACGTGCGAAAAAATCATACCTTTTGTTGTTACACTATACAGTATTATTATTATTAATATTATTATATTAATTAATTTAAAATTTCATCGAAGCGTGCGCATTGGCGAGAAACCGAAGTAAAATACCTTATTTCATTGTGGGGAAGCCCTGAGTTCAGAGATCGGTTGGAAGTGAAAAACTGGCGTAAAAACACCGGCAACAAGATGTCTGTGTTCAACGAGATGGCGGACACGTTAGCAGATGGGCCATCCTCATAAAGAAGGATTTAATATCCAAATGAAATTGAAGGGGTCGTCGTATAAAGCGGCGAAAGATCGAGTAAATAAATCTGGAGCCAGTGCAAGTACGGGATTTGAACATTTTTCTGCCATAAATGATATTTTAGGTCATAGACCAAATATAAACCCAAACCCCAAAACAATCGGCTGGTTGGTATGCCTGACAACCAATCGATAATGCCGAGCCCAAGTGTTCGGTCTAGGCCTGTAACTCCTAAACCAACCACTACTACTTTTAATAACAACAAAGGTAGGTCTATGCGTGCGTTAGAGTTTGGTTAATCGCCAGCGAGTGACATCATATCCGTTTGTAACGCAACTTCGTTGCAATGAATCTGAACACTTTGCTCTTACGACGCTCATTAAAATATGACCTTGGCTGTGATACGAAAGCATAACTCCGTAGGTCTGAACATACCCTAAGTCTCATTTGAGGCTTAAGAAGTTAAAAGAGTCGTGAGTTACAACCTTAGCAACTCTGGCCCTGGGATTGGAAGGCAAGCATGAAACCCCCAAGCTACAGCTCTTATCAAGCTACAGCTCTTATCAAGCTACAGCCCTTATCAAGCTACAACTCCACTACTATTATGAGTTTTTCATCTGACTGTCTGTCAGAGATAGAAGCCTATTTTGTTAACATAGTGTATTCCCTAAATATATATAATATAAATATATCTTAATCTCTAAAGGTGCTATAACACTCAAATTTGTAAACTTTGTTTCCTTCTCAGGCTACTCTATATGTTGGAGGTCATGGTGAGCGGTTATGCCAATGTCAAAAGGTCAAGTTAACGACTAAGACTCCGATACCAATGCAGGTGGATGGTGAACCGTGTCGATTAACCCCAAGTAAAATCACGATTTCTCTTCGAAATCAAGCAAATATGATTAGTAAACCTAAGAGAAGAGGCTCAGTAGCTGTAGGCCATGAGTAAGTTAATCATCAATATTTATTTATAATGCTCATAAGATATATATTCCCTCGAACATAATATCATTCCCTCAGGGATGTCAAATCTTATATTTAACTTCTAAGCAGTCAATATCTGTATAATAATGCTCATAAGCAAAGATGACTACATTTTGAAAATAATTTTAAGTTCTCCAATTTCCTCCAATCTGACTTCAAATATGGAAATAATGAACCTTGTCACGGATGAGCGATCACCCTGAAAAGCTTATTTGGATTAAGTTAAATTATTTGAAAGATATGACATTTTGGTGATCATTAACTTTTTGACAAAATAGAGATTTCATACAATAACAATAGGTGATCATTTTATTCTAAAAATTAACTGTTCTGGACAAGCTAATTTAGACATTACCAGACTAGCTAAAAAGTATGATATAGTAATTTTTTACTTACTGCATCAATCAACCAATCAAATGATTTCAATCTTATCTTTCTCATAGATTTCAACAAGTGAAGTTTTATCACACTTTACCTACATTTTGGTCAGTTTATATTGGTTTACACCAAGATTCCACTTTGGCTCCATATTTTATTTACTTTTATTTCTATTTTTAGACGAACTAACAATGATTAACCATGTTTGTTGCAGATACTAACTTTATTTTGAACACAACAGGGACACTACTAATAATACTTTAGTTGGCACAAAAGAGCACCTTCAACATAATTTATGCTAAATCAAATAATGAACCACAGGCACCTTTACCATAGTTTTAAGTATAACAAATGACTTTCAGTTGAGGCAATAAGATATTGGTCGTGTGTACTATATGACTCATGTACATATATGCAGTCCGCTTCTTTCTAACTATGTACAGTATCAGTGAAGTTTAACCACAAGATGTTTCTCAGTGAGAATTATTTAGACAATGTTATAACTAACACATATTTTTAACATAGCTTTCTCGTTTTCACCAACTTTTTTTGTATTTTATTTCAGAAAAAATTCACATGGTTTTCAATAACAAAACATATTTGCAAATCATTTTAAATATATCATGCTGTTTTGCTAGAGAACATTGTTTTCTGATCAGTTAAGAGACCTCAAGTCTGTAGCCAGTAGGGTTTGAGGGTTTTCCTGACATGCCCTTTTCAAACTACAGATCAGCGGTGAAAGTATGGTAAATAGGCCTAAACTAGCCTAGCTCATGTTGATTTTTGCCCCTTTGGAGAAAAAATGAACTTCCCTGTAAAACCCTGGCTACGGGCTTGAAACTTATGATAGAAAAGAAATAGCTTTATAAAAATATCCACGCATTCATTAGGTAATTCCTTTTAACATTTTTTATCGACACATTAAATGACAAAAAGACATGGATACAACTTTTATATTTCTATGTATGTATGTCTGTCTAATGTGGTTGTTATTATATTATACAGTGCACCTTTGACAGCTGATAGAGTACGCATTCAAGTTAGCCGAGTCAGTATGCATGATTATGAACGACTTAACTACGATAAAGAAAAACTAAAGAAAGCATGTAAGTACAATTAGCTTATAGTGTAAATGCAATGACCTTTTGCATTTATTTATTATGGCATATTTGCACAATACTGAACAATATAATAGATCTGGTGAGCTGTCGAAACATGCACTGACTGTCAGTAAAAAGAGCTACCCAAACGAGAATGCACAAAGCGAGGAAATAGGCTTCTACTCATGACGTATTTGCCGAAGCACCGATTAAAATCACATTTAAGACAGTTAAAACAGCTACAGTCGTAAATAAGGACTAAAGACATTATAATGTGTAGTTTTATTTCCTCATTTAAGCACAAAATAATAGAAATACATCATTTCTGCAACAAAGAAAACACCATATTCCTATATCTTTAACGTTAAGTATTGTTTTTTCTGTTGAGTATATATAAACAGAGTATTTGAATGTTAAGTTACTGCAGTATTCAAGTAACAAGCTTGCATTAATGAATGATTATCCATTACCACAAATGTCTTGAACACAAAGGTATCCCAATCAAATACCCCAAGTATCATAGTTATTTCATAAAATATTTACACTTATTTCTAAACCTATTACCATCCTTTTGTTTGAATGCACAAGAACACCTAGTTCTTAAGAATTTTTTGTATTGGTTACAGCTGTACCTTTGGGGATTATCAAAGTGGACAGCGATAGTGATTTGGAGCAGATTCGAGCACATATTGATCGTTTGTTAGAGGTATACATCTTGCAAGACTCCAATGCTAATGGTTCAGCTTCAAGCCTATCTCCCAATTGGTGTTTCTTAGATTGTAAGTTAATATCAAATTCTTTACATTTGAGTTTAATAGATGTATACTATTAAACTGTAACGTCAGAGTGATATTATGTCGTGTGTTACACAGTGAACGAACGGAACGTCCAACGCGAGGAGTTTGATAAAAACCTTTAGTCTCACATGTTTTATAATTCTACTTCGCATCCAATTGAATTGCTGCCTTTTTTTAAATAGTTTAGGTTTTGGCCTACCCTCTTGTTAGGTGTCAATTCATGCAATTGAGCAAATAATTCATTCGGTGACAGATGAAATGATCTGTTTTCACCCGGCTTCACCATATATTGTATAACTGAATTGTGCCTACGTTGTTGTGTCGAAGTGAGATCCAAGCTTAATTTTCTATATACCTTATTAAATTAACAATTTAAATTTTTCTTTTTAGCTACCACAGCTGACCGATTTTTTAGAATTGACCGTGGCCAAGAGCAGCTTCATTACATCACAGATATATCATCTGATGACCTCTATGTACTTGACCCAGAAAGAACGTCAGCTGAACCAATCAAACGTGGCTCAATGCCTGATCTTATTACCCAGGAAGGTTTACGTCACGGTCAGTACGACAGCATTTGGATGAAGTCACCAAGTTTTGATTCAATCTCAAGAGTACCATGTCAGAAAATGATCCACGCTAAAAGGTATTTTAATCATGCACTATAGAAATACATTTGCAATTTACAATTTTAACTATTAAATTATTTTTGTAGTGTCTTTTCTTTAAATTAAAATAAAAAGCATTTATATTAATATATATCATGATTTATTTAGATATAGGTTGCTATTTTTAATGCATAATTTTTTAGTAAACATATATATTATTGTGACATATATAATTGTGATATATAGTACAAACAAATATACTCTGCAAATTCTTGTGTGTATAGAAGAAGCTGGCCAACAAATTATTAAAATCTCTTTTCTTGCATCTCAATCATGGGTGTTTATTTATTTTTCTGCACTTTCGATCATTTATGAGTTTTTATGTAACAACTCTTTTCTTGTACCTATGACCATGTATGGTTTGGTTAACACCTCCTTTCTGGCGCCTATGACCACTCATCGGTTTTTGTTGGTGCTACATGAACATACACAATTCCCGGTGCTTCATCCTGAATTGCTGAGGAAAATAATCAAATCAATTAACAGTTACTGAGCTGAAACCTAAAGAACACTGAAAATAATTAAATACCTTGAAATTATCTTGCCAAATTGGAAAAGTGTTTTATGTACCCATATGTTTCACAAGCATGTTTTCGGAACATGGGTGCATAAAATAACAATTGACTTTCAAAAATAATCTGTACAGTACACAAGTATTTGCATTAGGTATACCAGATAAGAAGGAAATTATAATGTAATTTCACTCTTCCCTGGGTATTCATCTTTCAATACTTATTTTTTACTATATTAAATTGTTATGATTTTTTGTTGTAAAAAATATATTTAGGATAGCTTTATTTATTCTTTTTGTTGGAACGTTCTTTTTTTAACACAAATTATTACAACTGTGTATATATAGTGAAGAAGTTCTTCATAAAGTAGCCAACAATAGCAAGGCAAACGCCACTAAAGATCCCAAGACAACACCTGAACCAAGAAGGTATGGGCCATGACTCAAACTTGTCCGCCGCATCACAACATATTAACTGAATCGTATACAAATGTTCAGTCAGTCAAGGCTGTATGTCCCTCATCATATACCTAACCACTTCATTCATAGCAATTAGTACAGTTTTGGCAGATCACAAATAGTGCCCTCTATTCAAGCACTGCATTTTTCAAGCACTACTTAAGCTCTGTCTACACTATCAAACCAGGGAAGTTTGACAAAAAAAAGTGTGATGTGACCAAATATGGTAGTGATATGACATCATCATGTTCATATATGGGCACATTTTTTGTAACATAAAGTTTGATAGTGTAGACAGAGCAAAAGAGCATAGAGATATTATTTTATTATAATTCACTAATATATCTCTATGCTAAGAGGCACTATTTTTCTAAACACATACATGCTATATCAATTCAATTTATCATATTTTTCTGAAATCATGCATGACTTTTTAAATCTTGCTAACTTTGATTGTCATGCTTTTTAAACATTTTGGCATTGCATTAAATGTTTGTTACCATTTTAATATAATTATTATTGTTATAATCGTTTATTTTTGTTGTAATCAAACCGTAAAACTAGATTTTACAGTATTTGCTTGCTATAAATTAATTAAACTAAAGTTCATTATAGAAAATACATTGCTTTAATCATCATACCATGGTGCACAGTTATCATGGCTCTGAAACCTCGCAATGCATTGAAATGACACTGTACACACCCATACAAATGTTTATCATCGAACATTCATAGGTCTTGTTCAAGCTTATTTACCTGTGTAAGTTGGTTTCATGAGCAAGTAATCGCTAACTTTGTTGGATAGGTTATATACTTACTTTGGTAAATAACTAAACCTAAACAAGCCCATAGTCTTTACACTATTTACTTTAATGATGATTTTGTAATCATAACATGTATTGAATGACTGTTGGAACTAACTCTCCTCCCAATATACAAGAGGAGAGTAACTCATCAAACAGTTTAATTCATTTAAAAATTACCACATGTGTGTTCTAATTTAAAAATGTGGTTTTTATCATTATTGTATTATTATTATTAATGGTAACATAACATATTTTATAGAATACTGAAGCCGCAAACTGGTTCACCAAACTTAAGAGGTGGCGAGTTTAACTCTGTAGCTGGTGTGGCTTCCGATACTGCCCATCTAAGCAAGTTAGACAAAAGTACAGTATTCAATAATTATGTAATATTTATCTTTATATAAGTATTGAAACTCTAGCCTGGTGGGTTAGCATGCATTTCAAACTCTTGGTTTTCTCTTGCAAGGTCTATTTTGAAATAGACTCGCAGGAACAACAACCAGGCACTAAACATCAGCAGCATATGACACAGTCCTCATTGGAGCAAAGACTGTCATGTTAAAACTGGTATAACACATTTAAAATGCTGCTAATAATCAATCAATTGAACTTTTATAGCGCTGGTATCATTGCTGTAACGACTATAGGTGCTCACTGGCTAAAACCCCAGAGCTTAAGGGCCAAGAGTATGAGCAGCCCCAATGCAACTACCCAGCGTTGAGCCCCTTAGGAGCGCTAAAACAGGGGCTTTCCCCCACTGCGTTACACCACTGGTTGGTATCCATATGATATATAATTTTCAGAAGAGCTTGATAAAAGAACTGCTTCCGTGTACAAGTGAGCTTTTAAAGATACAAACAACATTGCAATTTACCACTTCTTTTCTAGTAGCAATAACAATTTTTGCATTTTAACAGCCTTGATGGATGTCTCCAAAAGAGGAGATGTTAAGAAATTTGAGGAATTACACCAGAAAGGAGCAAGTTTGAATGCTGAGGATCAACATGGCATGAATCCACTCCATCAAGCTGTTCGATTTGGACATAAAGATATTGTTAGATATATTATAGAACATGGTATGCTATAAAAGATAATTATATCTAATTATCTAAAGACAATTTCCCTACATTTTATATAAAAATACTGTAAATTGCGATAATTGTTGTCTTAAAATGTGAAAAAGAAGTAAAATCTAATAATACCAGCATGCATCGTGCACGGATTGATATTTTCACTTTGCATCTGCGATGCACCCACATTTGATCGTGACATAGTAAAAAAACAGACATCGTCAAAAGAAAAAAATACCGGGTCTTCCCCAATTTGTATTAACAGGATTTTGCCCCAAAAAAAAGAGTAATTTAGCAATGAGACAACGTCAAAGTAATGGTTTTTTGTAAATGTTGATCTGTTTGAGTGTATATACAGTTCAGGATTTATACCAAAGATAGGCAGTATTAACATTTTGAATTAAATTTGAATAATATAATTGACAGGTGGTAAAGCACTGGTTGACAGTACGGATGAGAAGAACCAGACAGCACTTCATAAGGCTGCTTGGTATGTACGACATGATATATGCAAAATGTTGGTGAATGCCGGTGCGTCTCTAACATGCACGGATTACCAAGGCAACACGCCACGTAAACAAGCACTTAAGTCTGATGATCACCAACTTGCGGATTATCTAGACAGTGAGTATTTAAATTGACATAAAATAACATTTCCCAATTAAAAAAATATTAGTAATTTTTATATTTAAAAAAATATAACAAGCAAGGATATGTATGTAACAATGTATGTGGTCACATACACATATGTTAAAGTCAATTTACACAGGCAAGCAGTAAAAAGTAAGTGGATCAAAAAAGGAATCTAAGTTATTCCTTATGACCATTTACACAAAACGCGGAGCAGACAGGCAGTTCTATGTGGGACAAGCTAGGTACTTTTCCGCTTAACTTTATGCCATTATGCTCAATCCATGCAAGATTCTTAAAAGAAGAAATACATATTATCATGTTTGTTTTCAAAATATTTGTATTTATTCATAATTTATTATATTCAGGCACAGTGATTGCAAATAAAAGGTTGCGGTAAGTTGCATGCATTGAAGATCTTGTGATTCCTACACTGAAATTAAGTCTAACGATCTAAACAAAATAAACTGCATGAATGAATTACAGATTTATAATATTATGTTTTATTTAAGAGAATTAGCACTGATCAAAAGGTTTGGTTTGAGTTGATTGTTTTTGCACAGATGCATTTGAAACTAATTTTGCATATTGGGTTGCTGTAAAGTATTCCAAACTGATTAAACAAATTAAAATGCTACTGCATATTCAGATGAGCTGAGTGTTAATTAACCTGTTAATTGGTTTTTTTAATTCAAACCAAACAAGATTTGTGGTACACTAAGTACAGTATATTTGTTCTGAAAAGAAAAGTCTAAACCCAGCTTTGAGACAATGCTATTGTTTTTAGCTTGTCTCATTTGGATTTTCACAATTCTCAGAAACAATGCTCTTTTATCAACATTTGATTTCGCCATGCAAACTTTCAAACAATATATAAGATTCTTTTTCTTTACTGCCAAAACATAAAACACAACAAAAACATGACCACAAAGTAAGTGGCGGAAAACACAATCAAACTGAATTCCTATGGCTAAAGGCCTATATTCCTCTTTTACCGAGTAGCTGATGAAATATATTTCAATAAAATATATCTAACAATGAAAATTAAAAAAAGTTCATTCATAAAAACACAATAGGTGGCAGCACAACAACAATGCATAAACGCTACTTAGAATTAAGCTCTGATGTGTGCAAAGTCTGGAGTGCCTCTGGAATTACTAAGATATGATCAATTTCTTTCTGCCACCCTAAACATGAAACAGAAACACTGGAGTACTTATTTTTTGCTTATAGAGAATTTTTTAATGCGTCTTTTAATCATGTTTTATTTCTATTTTGTTTTCACAGGTAAGAAACAAAATAAAACAGAAACAGAGGACCAAGAAACAGCAGTTTAACAAGGAAGCTATTTCTACCACCCACCTTCAAGCATCTACATAATATCTTTAAATTATTTCAATATATCTTCTATTTTTTAAACATTAACTTTTGTTACAATATTCTATGAGGTTTATATATATATTTATTTTTTACATTTAATATTTTTTTTATAGGATATTTATTCTATGATCTAGGTGCTAGTTTAATTTTAATTGCGTGTAAATGAAACCTTGATACAAATACAAAGTATATGAAGTGCTGGGTCACTCAAAATGTCACATTTTATTGGCTATTATTAAGCTAAAAACTTTATCAAAATATTTAAGATTATGATTCAGACGATAGACTAAATTGAAAGTCTTAGTGATTAAAACGTTTTTGTCCCAATAAGTACTTATATCTGTAATATAAAATTCTGGAGTTCTGAAATTGGTGCATTTTTTTCACAACAAATTGTAACAACTTAGTTTTTGATGTACACTGGTAAAATAAATTACAGAAAGTTATCAATTCTGCAGTGATATGCTATTCAATTAACAAAATTATATGTTACCTATGTGCTATTTATTGACAAATTGATAAAATGTTTATTCAAGTTGAAATGGTCTCTTACACCTTCTGTACTCTGGCTCCGGTGTGAAAACGAAACATTGAGGTTCGATTTTATTTTTCCGCAGCCGGACCAGAACAGGTGTGATAGATTCACAGTAAAAGTACCAATTGTCAAGTTTAGAAGAAATTGGATATAACCCAACGACGTTCAACTGTAAATTTATAGAATAAGCTGTAAGTTATGCACAATGTAGTAGTATCTTGGTGGTTAAAATTCTTGCCTTCCAATCCCAAGGTGCAGGGTTCAATTCTCACCTAGGGCCTGTTCGTAGGGGTTGAAAATACCAGCTTATTCCCGATTTCCGTTCGCGTGATCCAATTAACTTTTGCCTCAGGCTACAAAAAATTCGAGGTAAAATGTTCACCAAATTTGCAGGTTATTTCAGCGATAATCCAATTATACTCGGCCTTCGAGGATAATAAATCTCCGATAGAGGCAATGTGTCAAATTTTGACAAACGTTCGCTGCCTAGGCCCGTCATTTCTCCTACGAAGCTCTTCCATACACGCTTCGAGGGCGATCGTCAGCTGGTGCTGTCCTTGTTGGTGTAGACCGCTTAGTAGGCCTAGCTGGTCGGGGAGCCGCTGGTCGGTGGTGTTTCCGTCGTGTAACATTGGGCTCAAATTCTTCGTCAATGAGTAAAATAATGGTCGTCAGGAGAAGGCATATTTCGGCAGGATTATCGGCGTTAAGAGGCATAAGGTTTGTCGCAAGGATAAGCAATGTAAAAGGTAGCAAGTAATTGTTATTGTAAAGAAAGATCGCGAGTAAAAAATATACAACACGAAACTAGCGTGCGAAAATGGGGTCGTAGGTTGTAAAGACAACTGACCTTAAAACGTAATTTCCGGTTTGTGATTCGTCGATTAAGCATTTAAGCGGTTAAATATTTCAAGTACGAACAACGCTCAATTTATAACCCGAGGCATGGGTGAAATTAAGCGCTTATTTTAACCACCGTACGAACACGACCCTAGTGCCAGCGTTATAACTTATGACTTCACTACCTACATTATCAAACTTATGTGACAAAAAACGTGATGTGCCCATATATGGACATGATGATGTCATATTAATTCTATATTTGGTAAATCACACTTTTTTGTTAAACTAGTTTAATAGTGTCTCAGTTTATAAGTAAGATAAATATTAGTATACCATCTTGTAATTGGAGAGTTTCTTGCTGTTTGATGCAAAGATAAAAAGAGAAACAGAACTTATTTTACAAACAGTGCGTGAATTGGTGCAAACCAACTCTGGTATGTTTGCAATACGGTGCTGGTAGCTTAAAATAAAATAGATTAAATGCTACCAATTTTGTGAAAAATTGATAAACATATTCTTAGGCTTCTGGAAGTCTTTAATTAACAATTTTAAAGTTTAAATTGTATTGCTTGTTTACAATTTGAACATAATTACTTCTAAATAGGAACATTGTTTCATCAACATCATATTTCTTTACTGTGCATAACCTCGTTTGAATATTATTTTCTGAAAAACTAAAAATCCTAACTTATCAGAATCTTTTTTTAATTGCAACTTATAGTATTTCAAAATATATAATAGACTTATAAAAAGACTGCTGGATAAGGTCTGAGTTCAAATTGTGTATTTTTCAATTATTTAATTATTATATAGACAGCTGGAAGTCTAAGAAATTGAAACATGTTGATCATCTTTTTATTAAGTAAATTTTATTTTTTATTACAATATTTCTATTTTGAAACTGGCATTTATTTTTTGAATTATTACTAGAATCTGGGACCAAGTGGCAAGATTGCAACTATTAAAAATTATTAAATATGAAATTAATGAATTAATGAACTAGAGTGCAGAATCAGTTTGAGCTTTTATGTATAAATATTTTATATGTTATGTTTGTCTATAATTAATTAATAAATTAATAAATTAATTACAATTGAAAGATGCCCACCAAATTTTATTATAGCTTAAATTGTTGCCCACTCTTCTTTATATATTAGCGCAACACACATCTTTTTCATTTAATTTATAATTAGCAACAGTGTTATTATATTGCATTTCTGCCTAATCTATGTCAAGTTTTAAAGAAAAAGAAACTCATTTACAAAGAAACGGGTTGCATAATATAAAGAGAAACTAAAGAGTTGTTAAAGAGCTAAAGATAAGTGTATCATATTCATTTTAATATTATTAGCTTAGTATTTAAATTTAAGTAGTTTATATTTTTTAAATAATATACAACTTTATTATATATATTAACGTTTATATTATGTGATGGTGAATTTTATTTAAATATATTTGGTAAACTTTTATGAGCACTAATACGAAAACCCACCTGCACTTCTACAAAACCAATTTTTAAACTAATTTAATTTCTATGTATTTATAGTGTATAACGTGTACACTTGTCATGAAATGTAAATAGGTATTTTCACTAAAAATAGGTAGTGCATACAACTAGGCATTTATACAGGTATGATATGCTCGTATTGCTGTGCTTTAACAAAAATCTTAATTAGAATATACAGTAAATGATTTGAGATGAATATGTAGTGTACAGAATAAGAGTGTATTATTACATTTTATGTGTTCAAACTTTGATATGGCATTATACTGTAAATAAAATGTCAGTATTTCGGGTGTACCCCATCCTCATTTTTACTTAACTTGCCCAGATATGAAGTAGCAGAAATGAGAAACTGTAAGAGGAGTATTTTCATTTTGTTCCCAATTTGATTACTCGAAAACTAAAGCTGCTCTAAATTTTTCATTACCCAATCCGATATTTGTAATTAGGCGTTGGGTAGCATATATAGCATATAGCGCTTTTATCATTATGGAACTATGCTATATGAATAGTATTAATTATTATTGTTGATTAATTGAAACTTTGTTTTGGTTTAGATTAATGTGTGTGTACATTATCTATATCATTATCTCATAATTAACTTATTTTTAAATGCTAAATTAAATTAATACACAATATTTATTATGGTAGTATATTTATAATATATGTAAACTTTAACAACACTCATAATTACAATGTTAATTGATGGCAATGTTTTTGATCCAAAATATTATGTTGTTGTGTACACTAATGTTGTTATTGTTAAGATTTTCGTACTTTTCCACTTTTCTTGTCCACCTTACCATAGTATATAGATATATATATATATATAGATAAATTAATTATAGTTACGATCATAAATATACCAATTTATTTTTTATTTGATGCAGGACCATCAGTGAATGAAGATTATATTAATATATGTATATAAATTTGTAAATAAATCCAAAAGAAGGAATTAGATATATTAGTTAAAACAGATAAATGTATATATATTATATGGATAATTACTTTCATATTTAATAGGAATATATAACAACATTTTGTGTGTAAACAAACTATACTGACACTTGGGAAGATTTGCACCAAGGTGTCTTGCAGTCAAGCCATGTACCGTATAAGTAGACCATGGAGATGAGATGATATTATAATATCCAGGTGTTCTTTCAGTATATACCTGTCAATTTTCTATTACCTGTATACATAGCTGTAATTTGAGTCTGAAACTCACATTCAGTAAAACTTTATTTTCTTTATTCCACCTAAATAGCCATGTTTATTTTACAATAATTTCTTCTAACTAGATGTTTCATACAATAAAATTGTATGTGTTTGTTTGGTTCATATTTTATATACAATTTGTGTTTTTGCTTTTGGACCAACCCTTTAATCTGAAAGTAAAATGAGAAAAAAACTTGATATTTTCATTTCATATTCATAGTCAAGCACACTAAAATATAGTACATGGTTTGAAATTATTTGTATTTGTTCACATTTAAAAAATTAAAAATTCACATCAAAATATGAAAATGAGATTAAAATGGTAAAATTAGATCAACTACATGGTTTAAAATACAAAATACAAGCAAGATTGGTGTGTGTAAGGGTATAGCATAAAATGATCAATGTTTCCATGTACCATAATTGCCTCATGGCAGTAAGCAGAAACAAGTTTGTCACCCTACATTACCCTACCCTACATAATATATTACAGGTTGTTCAATGCAATATAATACATTTATATTGAAGTCAATAAGATAGATCTATATTATATTATATGTCATTGTATTATTATACAATTTCTTATGTTTATTGCTTGAATTAGCAACAAAAAGTATATAATGTATAAAACTGTAATTTTTCCCTTTTAAAATTCAATTTTGCACTGTTAAGTAACAAAAATAATCTGTTTTACAACTGTATTATAATTATCGATTATCATTTTTATGTTTATTAATTTGCAATCTTACAAATTTGTTTTGAGTTCTTTTATGTAGGCCTACTTTAAATTTTAAATTACCTGTACATTATGGTGTTTAAACATTGTTATATATTTTTATTAAAGACCACCAGATCATTTTGGTTTACATTTTTCTTGTAAATTAAGATTTTTAATATGTATAAATTAGTGCTCATTATGCAAATTAAATGTTTAAATATATTGCACATTAATCTATTGTTAGCTGTCAGCATAATCAGTTATGTAATGAACCGTTTGTTGTTTGGGGGAAACCCCCCTCATTAGTGTATTTATAGTCATGTGGTAATGGGGATTTCCCCATTTTTGTGCAACTTGTGTCTTTCTGTCTAAAAGAATCTAGTCTGTTGACTGTCATATGTATTAAATCAACGAAATGGGTCAATTAATAATGTTGTTTATTTCTTTGTTATGTGTGGGGTAATTTGCATAAATAGATAATCTAATAAAGTAAAGCAAGGCCTGATTACAATGATGTCGTGAGCACAAATCATACGTCGACACTAGATACCATTTTCTACAAAAGTATGAAACATTCTACCAATCAGAACGTCAAATTACGTAGGTATATATTCGTTTGGTTAGCTTGATGTTTAATCATATTAATTTAAAGATGTATTGTCCCTTGAAACACAAACAAATTAAGGTCAAAGTATTCTAAATTTTAATTGGCCACGTCAAAGTAATATTAAAGTTATTCACTTTAAGTCGAAAATTCGACCCAAAAACAACAAGTTTACGTAATTAACAGGTAAATCCGAATTTCCTCAGTTTCCAGTTAAATTTGAGGACCAGAAATAATACATTTAAATTAATTTGATTAAATTTCGTCTTTAAAATCGTCGCGAGCGAATAAACAAAGATTTCAAACCACGAGTATGCATTATGCATGATGCTAATTGGGATTGTTACAACTCGTCACAGTTGAGAAGGTGTTTTCACACAGATTGCGAGGAAGTTTTATGATTATACATACAGAGTAGCCAAACAAGCGCGTTGCATTATGAAATATGTTTTGATCGAAAACTTTGAATGGAAGTCAAAGTTATTTTTTTAACAAAAAAACGTCTGTATTTCAGTTAAATTATTGTTTTTTCGACTAATTTTTGATGAAAGTTAATAACTATTGTGATATATCAAAATGACACTTTTTTCGAAATCTTTTATTTTTTATTTTTTTGGAATTAGTCAAATACATACAAAAACAACTCAAATATAGTGAACTTTCGGTAGACATATGCGTATAATCTTTATATCCTTATGTATTAGGCCTATGGTAGTGCTGAAATATGTTTTCCAATTGATCTCTGTGCCTATGATTTCAGCAAAAAAAAATTATAAATTCATCTCAATTTCAATCAAATTAAATTTATTCCATAAAACTAAAGATATGTACAAATATGTTATCAAAAAGTTTTGGAAAAGTTAACAAATCTTTTAAGCCGAAACCCTTAAAAAATATGATAATAAGAAGTTATTTAAATCAATAACAATTTTTTTGTTTAAACGTGCTTTGGGGTGCGAGCATGCCCAGTCCTAGTTTCCAAATAACAATTTTTCAGCCGTAGTCATCAATAAACTACCACATGGTAACTGCTTCAATTCTTCCGTTCTCTTGAATATAACTGCCTAATGGAGCGGCACGAAAAAAAACAAGTGGGCTGCATGATGATAGGGAGCCAAAATCACGTATTAATAGTTAAAAAAACACTCCTATTACTCAATCTTCATTTTGTTAAAATAACATAGTATAAAACTTACTACTCCAATAATAAGAGGAGGCCTAATCAATGCATTTATTGGTAATTTTGTTTAGAATCCAATGTTTTAATTATGTTCAGTACGTTACTTCACAATTAATGAGTTGATTGAAGAGACGTATTACAGGATAGCAATCTTGAATGACTACAAACGTTTGTGGAAAATCAATATGAAGAATCCTTGAATGAAAGCAATGTTAAAACTCAATAAACTGCTATAATATAGTTAATGAGCAATGACAAACAATGATCATTACTTCGCATTCTGAAGTGTTCTAAAATGTCAACTCGGTAATTTGTCCTGGCTACAATATTGATTATTATTATTGTTGTTTAATTACAACGTTCATGCATAGGCCTAAGCGAATTGCTGTTTTTAAAGCTAAGGTATCCATCCATATCTCATTCTCACCTATTCATTTCGATTTAATATACCGTACGTAACATCAACCAAAACAACGAAGTTTTAAAAGTATATAGTTCAATTTTAAATGTTTTGAAATGGATAAATTATTGAAATAAAGTGAATTTGGTTGATGGATTTCTAAATTACGTAACAATCGACATACCCATCTCTGACCTATCAGGTGTCCTGAATGAATACATTGGTAATCTAGCAAAAGGATGCTGAACTATCTCTCTGGAAGATAAAAAGGTTTATCTATGGCTGCGACACGATCAGTTCCCTTACAACATGCCGCGGAGAATATGTACACAGTACAGTACTTTTGGTATTTGTCGCAGCCAGACATAAGATCAAAGACTGTTACGAGTTCCTATCCTGACAAGAGCTCAGTGTCCTGTTGTATTTAAGATATAGTAGGCCTAAGCACCTTCTTACTCAGGGCACAATAGATCAAAGGTAAACAACAATAACTATCTTCTCGACAATATCTATGTTGTTAGTGATGCTCACGTTTTTAATCACCGTTATAGAGTTAGTTTCATTTATTAAATCACTATACAATGTGTGTATTGTCCTTATAATAAGTGCCATTGTTAACATAACTGTTGTCTTCACTACACGTTCATGCATAGGCCTAAGCGAATTGCTGTTTTTAAAGCTAAGGTAGGCCTACAGGCACGAATTTTAAATATATTATCTGGTTAAATATACATAAAACAAATAGGCCTATGTGAAATCATGACAAAAAAACATTTCTTAAAATGGCCAAATCCAACATTTTGCAGAATTCGGCTATAAAAACTAGGCAGACTTTTTTCAGTAGTTAGGTATAGTTTAACCTAATGTAATAACATATCCGTCGGTGACTCCCTATAAAATGAAACATAGCAGAAATTATAGATTGATAATTACTAGAATGTATATGATAAACAGAAATGTTTTGCCCGCACTTGGCCTGGCCTTTAATGTTTAATGAAAGGTAATTTGCCCGTCACCTTATAAAATTATTTCCAATTACATGTCTTGGCTGTTTTCTTATGAATGTATTTAAGCCGAGGCCTAGGCCTAGTATGTATAAGATACAAGAAAGGTTGTCTTCATCCAAGCATGCTGAAGGAGTTACCGCGTCCGTCCTTAGTTTTATCTGCACCCAAACTGGCAAACTAGAAACAGCAATTTCGATTTAAAGTTATAAATACGTATTTAAAAAGACACGTAAATCAATCAACACTAAATTTAAAAAGTATACAATTCATCGAAATGTTTTTAATTGACAAACCATGGTCTGAAATAAAGTTTGAATAATATTAATAGGTGTAGGCCTACTGTAGGCATATAAAAGTCTTAAATTACGTAAAGATCGATATACCCATCTTTCCCCTACCAATTTCGATTTAAAAAGATACACGTAACATCAACCAACAAACAACGAAGTTCAAAAAAGTATAAAGTTCATTTAAATGGTTTTAACTTGACAAACCATGGTCTGAAATAAAGTTTTAATTAATGGGGTTATAAAAGATACATTGCATTGCATACATACATTGCGTAACGATCGACATATCCATATCTCATTCTCACCTATTCATTTCGATTTAATATACCGTACGTAACATCAACCAAAACAACGAAGTTTTAAAAGTATATAGTTCAATTTTAAATGTTTTGAAATGGATAGATTATTGAAATAAAGTGAATTTGGTTGATGGATTTCTAAATTACGTAACAATCGACATACCCATCTCTGACCTATCAGGTGTCCTGAATGAATACATTGGTAATCTAGCAAAAGGATGCTGAACTATCTCTCTGAAGATAAAAGGGTTTATCTATGGCTGCGACACGATCAGTTCCCTTACAACATGCCGCGGAGAATATGTACACAGTACAGTACTTTTGGTATTTGTCGCAGCCAGACATAAGATCAAAGACTGTTACGAGTTCCTATCTTGACAAGAGTTCAGTGTCCTGTTGTATTTAAGATATAGCAGGCCTAAGCACCTTCTTACTCAGGGCACAATAGATCAAAGGTAAACAACAATAGCTATCTTCTCGACAATATCTATGTTGTTAGTGATGCTCACGTTTTTAATCACCGTTATAGAGTTAGTTTCATTTATTAAATCACTATACAATGTGTGTATTGTCCTTATAATAAGTGCCATTGTTAACATTACTGTTGTATGGGAAATGAGGCTTTATTTTAGAAACATACCGCCGCTTATAGTCGGGTTCTTTATGATCATTGATATGCCGACCTTTCAAAATAAAGCCTCACCCTACAATGACTTACCCAGAAGGATAGGTATTTTTAAATAGGCCTAATCTAAAATTAATCTTTATATATGCGTGTATGTTGTTATCTAAAAGGTTATGTGGTGTGGAAATATTTTAGAAACAAATAAAAGTTTAAAAGTTTAATTTCGGAATTACAATTTGGGAAAAACGAGACTAAAATTCTATTCACTTTTGGTGGAATTGTTACCTACTATACCTACTTGAAAACACTGTAAAGTCTAAAACATTTTATACTCAATATATATTTTAATTTTATGAAATGTAGTATAATATAATATACTGTATTTCTTGAACTATCATATATTGGATTGCTTTAATTAGCGCCCTCTATAAATTTAAGGTCTTGCTCATCAGATCTGCCTCGTGCTTCACGCTCCACTGACTTAAATCTATTGTTTACACTTGTCTTGTGTGTTTTTAGTACATAACACGCTCCACTTGTAAACGGCAGACGATGTTTAGTAACCTCATGTAGAGCTATCTGTAGGCCTGCCGAGCTCAAATTTCGATGGAGGAACTTAACAATTTCTATAATTGAAGATGATTGACTTAATTATATGTAGTACTGTTGCAGTTTTAGTGTACCTAAACACGTTGGACGCCGAATTTGCATACGACGATTCGTAAGTAAACTTGTTGAATTGTTTTATTAAACTCCATTTTTAGGCTGGTAAGTGGTGGTCGCCGGTTAATTTATCCCCAGGCAAAGTTGACAAACTTACGCCTCATTTAACTTGCTAGTGCTAAAGCCATACTTACCAGTAGCCTATTTATTTGAGCAAAAACCTACTACTTAAATAATATTTTAATAATAAATAATAATTTCTCTTTAGTATATAGTTTTTCATTTAAAATTTCCGCCCTATCATCAATAAAATGTATTTTTATTTAGAAAAATTAGTAAATTAGAAATGTGGGTAAAGTACTAAATGTAATGAAAAAAAAGTTTGTAGAACATCAATTTGATCATTGGATTAAAAAATTAATAAAATAATGACAAATTGTAAAATTAACTTTTATTTACAAAAAGCAATAGTGTAAAAGTGCTAAGAAAAGGTAAAAAGTTTGTAAAACATTTATTTGATCACTGAATCCTTTTGGTCTTCTATAGTATTTATTATTTTAGATTATTGACAGGTTCCATTTATTCATTTATATCACATCTTACAATTAAATAATTTATAGATAGTAAAATAATGAAAAATGTATTATCATCATCCATAGGGAAAACAAACTGTGGAATAAAATGTCTCTGCATTCTCCCAATGGAATGGTTTCCCCTGCTTTATTGCTTGTTTCTTCATATTAAATATATATACTGAATTTCATATCATTTCAGTTTTACTGTAATAATATTCATAAAATTGATTTTTGAAAATTGGAAAGGCTACAATTTGGCAGTTTCATTAGGAAATCTCATGATTTTTGTGTAAAATAAACTATTAATGATTTTCTAATAATGATTATAGTGCCTACCTAATGATTCGGATCATAATCTTTATATTTTTGTATTGTTTGTAATGAGTAGTTTAAGTATGCTACAGTGAGGTATCCATTTATGGCCAATTATGTACAAATTCACATAAGGGCCCTCAGCTTCATAGAGTAAGTATAATTTGTATTCAAGGACACATGTATACATATTGGCGCTCATTTTGATGATTTATTTCCTTCAATTTATGTTTCACTGTCTAGGTCGTTCAAGAATGACCTTGATAATATTTAGAAAAATATGATAAATAATAATTTATTAGTTTATTGGTATTGATTGAATATAAGTTTTATTGATGTCTACAGTACAATACATTTTGCTTCTTTGTTAAGATGTATGAACTTAAATATTGAAAAACTCCCATAGAAACTGATGAGTGATATTAGGCGCCAGGTTTGTGCACCCTTAGCAAATGTCAATGATGTACAGTATATTAGATAGTCATTTTATAAACATATTTATAGGATACAAGTATGATATTACAATGTAAAGTAAGGTCTTATCCTATTTTGTAGTACTATAGGCATACCATGTGTATAATTGTGGTGTCATAATATTAAGAGTTGATTATTACAGTAATATTAGGCAGTTATTAATATAATTTTATTTAAAAAAACAGTTATGTTATTACAAAGTTACATACACTCACAGGTAGTAACAAGTTACAGTATGGTTTCCTGCTTTCCAACCACTACCGGTCCTGACAGTTCTTACCACCAGTAAAAACCTAAATTAACTTTGTAATAAGCTTACTTCCTAACCTAATAGATATAGTGATATTAGTACAATACATTTGCAGATATAGTGAATGAGAATCAATTTCTGTTGTAGGATTAACTGTTTTAATCCAACGTATTGTTTGTTATGGAATACAATTACCAATGACAGTTTGTCTGCCTATTGTTCATAAAACCAGTACATTTTCCCAGATTCAGATGTCAGATTTGTCATTAACAAAAACGAATATAGGTTTCCTCTTGTCCTTTGGATAATATGTAAAGCTGTTGGTCCCATGCTAAAGAACTTGGTATCACTATCCTAAAAGAGTAAGTGATTGTATGCTGGCTGACATAAGTCCGTAGAGGAGCTAAACCAAATTTCCTCGGTTTCCAGTGAGCTTCAGTATGTTTATAGTCTCTCTCGTGCCTAGCTTACCAGGATAAACCAGCAATAGCCTCTCTCTTCAAGGAGAGGCATACATTACAAAAAGAACTTCAATATACCAGGGAGTTGAATTACAACCCCCTGAATATACTGTACATTAAAATATCACACCCCTGTCGGATAGTGGTATTATAGTATATGGTAATTACATTTAGTATCTGTAGGTATAATATGTAAGTATTTCAAAATACAGTATATATCATTCTCAATAATAGATGAACATTGTCACATTAATATCATTCTCAATAATAGATGAACATTGTCACATACATGTGCATACGGTACTTTATTTTTTCTCTCTCTGTCTAATCTCGTATTTAAATGCATTCATTAACAAAAACTGTTATCTATTAATCAATAACTTTATTTATCCTTCAAAGATTTTATAAATTCTGCCATCTTAATTCCCTTTCACACAAAATCCTATTAAAGATACAGGCAGAGTGATCTAAAACCCTCTAAACAATTTCTATTGTTCTAGTCACACTTCATGGCTACAATAGTATTGTGGTAGAGTTTAATCCAGCAGTCAACCTAAATACACCCAAGAACGGTTTCTTTTGTAATTTCTAACTGCAAACATACAATCAATAATCTTCTGTACTGTGTAACAGACTTTTTCCACTTCTTTGCCCGCCATCAACAAATATTTTTGACGGAAACTGTAGTAACAATACTGTAACTACCTGCGTCAAAACCTCTATTGTATTTATCTATTGTAACCAATACCATAACTTTGATCAGTGAAGGCATTAAGTGTTAAATAAACTTGTATTGCTTCAGGCTTTATTATAAAAATATAGAAAGCACCTGTGAAAGTGATCTGAGAAAGAAACATTTATTGTGTACAAACATTGTAACTACCGGTATGAATAGATGAACTGTTGAAAAGCACTCGAGGAAAAATATAACTGAAATGACGTAATGTAGGCATAATGGGATATAACAGTTCAAACAAATAATAATAATATGGATGTTGATATATTTAAAACCTGGTTATCTTTTAGTTGCCATGAGAAAAATATTTTGTTTTAGAAATAAAGAAAATGAATGTAAACTCATTACAGAGGATAATTATATTAATGGTCGCGATATAGTTTGCAAAAACTATAAAACATTTAAATCTATAAAGTATTACCAACATTCCAGCATATCAGATTTTACCTTAAATAATTATATCTAATTATCAGAGTGGAAAATAACGATTAAATATTTTTCACTGGAAAACACTAGATTCCATTTCGTTCAATTTAAAAACAAATTGATAAGTAATAAGCTGGCTGGCTTGCACACTCATGGGATACGATTTCAATTTACATTTTAAAATCGTTAAGTGAAGATGAAGTACATAAATACTCTGCTTCAATTGACAGGTTCTTTAGCGCGAGAGTTTATACCCCGAGCAAATAATCGTTTCCTTTTACTTAAGACGTTTCTTGATCATCTGTAAATGCTTGGATTTTTGCATTGCATAAGTATAACAAATTATACTGATAGCTTATCAGTTAAAGTAGTTATACAATTTTCAATTTGTTGGCTTGTGCACTTTATTAATGGTTATTAAATATTATCAACAGTTAATTTTCTTTATTACCCAATGAGGGCCAATATACTCTTTGTATAACCCAATGAGGGCTACTGTTTTCTTTTGCAATTATAATTCAGTATTCCCGAGCAGGCCGTGAAATTAATACCACTTTCCAACAAACAGAAAATAATTATAAACAACTTTTTGACGCAACAGTTTCAATTATTGTGTAACATTTTGTAAACACAAATATAGTCTGAAATAAAGATTTGTAGCCTACTACAGTACGTTCACAGCCAAGAAAAAAAATTATATAAAAAGAAAATATTCTTTACTGAACAGGCCTTACATTACACAGACTACTGTCCGCATACATTTCATAGATTCTCTTCTCCGAGACAAGCTTTTAGATTTGCGCATACACAGTCTGAGTTTACAAATTCCCATTTTTTCAGCCTTAGTAATTCTATAAGCTTCCGGATGGTACAGTTTACTAATGCTTCCATCTTCTTGAATATAACTGACTGAAGGCGCTATGCGAAAAAGTTAGAAAATGTTATAATCCAAGCTTGAATTCACTGTACTATTTGTTATTAGTTGAGCGTCGATAGTTTCTTACACCAGGTGCTTATACACATTTCAGATAATTGTTATTGATCAGAATTAATTTTTGATTCAGTCAATTTACTTCAGTAGAATTTTCCTCTTGGTTTATTGACCATTGCTTTAATACTTGCTATATTCATATTACTGCCTCTGCTGAAAGAATGTTGTTTGCGCATAATTTTTTATGTAACCTTAAGTTAAGGAATACATTAATAATAAGTGCATAGCTGACGAAACTATGCCTTCAGACCTGATGCCATTCAAACTTAGCCAAAGAGAATTATATCCTGAACTTATTACATTTCAGACATGCCTGTTTTCTGGGTTAGTTGAGTATTAACCACCAATGTCGCACTTTGCGACATTTAGCAGCTTATACAAATCTTCCTATTTTAAACCAGCCAAATAATATGGTTTTAGTGATCATCTAAACATGGACCATAGGCTCCATGATATATTTGAAATTCTTCATACAGTTTTCATCATACAGTACTCTAAAATCTGAAAATTGTATGTTATGAATCCACAAGTTGGCACATACAGTATGACAATGATATTGTGCTTTAACACATTGACTGCCAAGGCATTTTCCGTAATTTCTGTCCCAGTGCCAAGTCCCGTTTGAGATGATTATATTGAGTGTGAGGGCGCCATATTCAATGCATGAGGGAATAAACACAAACAAACATATGACATTTATTTTTAGATTATCGTTTACGTACATCATTCATAAACTGCCATGTGATAATTCCTGTTCCAATCACCACTGCCAGCGATTCTACATACAATACAAAAGTGCTACGATTTTGACGTAGTATTACGTCTTGGCAAGTATCCACACGCAATTTTTGATGTATAAATACGCCGTGGCAGTGAACGTGTTAAAGTGTCTGGTAAAGTTGTTTCATACATTCATATCCAAAAGTAGGATAACTAGACCCATGAAACCAGCTTACGGTACAGTACCTAGAATTAACTAACCCTTATCGCACTCTATGTAATACCATGTACAGTATAACATTTAGTAACTTTACTGTTTTTTGTGTGAGGATAATTACATTGATAGCCAAATAGTCATAATGAGAATTGATGAAACTAAAATAAAAAGAAATATTTAAATTTTAGCTTAAATCACCAGCCACAGAGTCTCTCTACACTTTCAACTCTAGACCCTTGCTAGCCGAAGAGTCTATAATAAAAACTATAACTTGATGTTAATTGTTGAGCATATTATCAAACCATTCAACATGAACTGAATTTATGTTTTTTTATCATATACCCTAGTTATTATAGTAAACATAAACTATGCCTTCTGAACCCATACAGAAAGTTAAATGTTTTACCATGCATGTTAATAGCAAGAATGTATCATTATGCTATAAAGTAACGTACGCCTCAAATTTGTTTAATTGTCATTTATATATAATCTGTAGAAATTGCAGATACAGTATCTGGATAGTGTGTGATCCAACATCTTTATTTTGTATTTAATCCTACTTTGAGAATCCAATTTAATAACCAGTTATTTTATATCAATTGGTCTCTTTCTATGACTAACTATTAGACTAGGAGGTAATTATTCATTGCACTTTTCCACAGAGGACAGGGCCTGGGCATTTTGTTGTTTATAATCTATAACATTTACAAACGTTTAGTTAAATTGTCAATAACAGGTGCTATCTGACATGAAAAACAAATATTGTCTTTACATGCTTTTGTTTGATTGGTATTGACGCTTAGTAAACATTACCAAACAGTGTTTTCAATTTGGGTATTAATCCAAATGTTATAATTATAGCGAGCGGCAAAAATTGTCACGCATGTTTATGTGTCTTGTTATAACAACAGTTGATCTCAAAAGTAAAGAGATAGAATATAATACCAAGTGACATTATTGATTGGAAAGCTGCCTGTCTATCCCAGGGTCATGGGTTGAAATCTTGAAGCGTTCCATATATATTTTTGGGGAGAATTGAAGTTCACTCTGTTTCTGGCCCACATACTGGGGCCTTGTAGAGAGAACCTAAACAAGAGGTATGTACAGTACATCTAAATAAATTGAATTTAAAAAGACTGAACCTATGACTCTGTAAGGTTTAATGGAAAGTGCAATTCAACAATACCATTCTATATTATTATAATAAAAAAAAGTAGAATGGTATTGTTGAATTGCACTTTCCATTAAACCTTACAGTAATAGGTTCAGTCTTTTTAAATTCAATTTATATAGATGTACTGTACATTACTTTATACTGTACCTGAAATGTTGTGGAAAACGATGACTGATGTACAGTAGTTTCCACTTTGTGACATTGCTTTTTGAGTATTTACATTTTAGGCTTTTCAATTGATTTAGTTATTTTTTTAGTACATTTGGGGACACTTTATTTTTAACAAATGTTTCAACTCTTGACTTTTCTTATCATAGTAAAGTAAAAGAAAAGAATGAAATCCTGAAATGAAGTTGAATTATAAATCATTCTGTGGTTTATGTGTAGTTATTAGGTATGAGTGTAGAAAGAAATATTATGATGAGTTTAACCCTTGAAATGACACGAACTACTGTATAACATGAAACAATTATGGCTGCAAACTGTTATCAATTTTACCTACAACTACCACATAAAATTGGTAGGCTTATATAATGTATTACTATTAACCTTATATACCCAGCAATAAACTCTCCTTATCAATTTTATGCTGGGTAGCACGTGCACTTTTCAAGCCTAGGTAATATTTAACTACAGTAATTAACTTTCAGGCCGATAACTTTCTAATTTCTACTAATCTAAATTGTAAATTACATTATATCATGTTTGGTATTGAATCTTTGAAAATGTTTTTATATTGCATTCTACAATCTGAACATTGGTATTTGTCAGCATTTAAACTTACTTTATGTTAAAGTACCTGTAGTGCTATGATTTCTACCAGATGCTATTTTTATTGGCACAATATGAAATGCTATACATTTTCATCAGTGCACTTTTTTACTCACTGCAGAAACTTTTTAAATGTCATTGCAAACAGTGAGTTAAGGACATACAGTATGTACAGTAGTAGGTCTACAGAGTTCTTTGATTGAGTTGTGATATTTCAAATGCAAATTTACCTTCTCTGTTAAGATGGCTTGTATGCATTCACACAAACTTTGTCTAGTATTTCTTACTTTACAAATACCCATTAACAGTACTTGTATGCCTCTGCAGAACTTATGCAAATGTGAGAATGTATATTTGAATATTACTTTTACTTTTTACATGCACACATAAATCAACATAGGCCCTAGCTCAAATTTACAGTAAGAGGCTAGTATATTCTAGTAAAAAAAAACAAACCCAATCTTTAGTGTTTTTTTTTATATACTTATCCAATAGCGAGTAACTCGCCAATTAGAAGATGGATAAACTATTTAATAATTTATCATGCTTATAAGTCTCATTTGAGGCTTAGGGAGTGGAGTTGAAAGATTCGTGAGTTACAACCCTGGTACTAGGTCAGGATTGAACCCCGGACCTTGGGATTAGAAGGCAAGCACATTAACCACCAAGCTACAGCTCTTTTTGTTTACATTGTTTTATATATTTTTAATCCATTCCATTCCGCTGTTGAATGTGAAATAATTAAATATAGTAAATCATTTATTTTTAACAGAATAAAATTCAAAATACTGTATTTACTGTACCTTAAGCATTTGGATTAAGTAAAGAATTTTGTAATACTGTAGATATACAAATTTGCCTACAATATTTATTTTAATTTGCATTACTAATATATTTTTTTACATCATCATAGATCAATATTATCTTGATACTAACTCTGTGTAATATTACAGAAATCTTGTCACATTTCCATATTCTTTTACAAACCCCAATGCGAAACATAATAATTACACTGCATGCTCGCATGTAACCTGGTAACTAGAATGCTAAACACATATTCACAGGTCTTCCAAGTGTAATATAATTAATATCATCCTGATAAAGTTTAATTAAAGTACAAACTTATCCTTCTAACTTGATCAGGACAGTACTTTTTATTAAGCACATTTTATTTGATAATTTACCTTATTTGAATATCAACCTCCTGTATAAAATCTTCAAAACATTCTCCTAGTATTTTACAAGTGCTCTCAACATCCACGATATTGGATTTTTCAAGTACAACCAAGCATCAATAAAGACATATCTGATTTCTACTTGACTCATATTAATTTCCTTTAGAAACTCCATTTTCATCTGACCGTTGATCAATAGTGATATGAAGAAAGAATGAAGATAATATGATAAAGAATTGAAAAAAGATAAATAAGTACATAAGTAACATTTCTTAATTAAAAGTGTTTGTTTTTCACACCATTTTGTGATATCAATGCTGCTATAATGTGACTTTAATACGATATTTTAATTAAAATATATTTACACCAAAACATTCAAATAATAATTAAGACATGTGACAAGAGTTATGTGGACTAGTCAATTGGGATATGTGTGTATTGGATGAACAGACAAGATCAAGTAATAACAAGTTTTTAATGCCGAGACAAAAATTAACAATGAGTGCATCAATGAATTGTTGGCCTAAATTATGCGTGAACTCCGTCAATGCTGCCGTTTGATGTTGACGTACTGCTGAGCCATGCCAGTGCACTTTTGACATAATCGAGCAATCAGTAGATGCTAAATCTACACAGGTTCGTTTGCCGCTTGATTATTACCTTCCAATAACGTTTCTTGATAAGCTAATATTACTTAATAAATCAAATAAATGCTCCCGATAGACATATTACTTTAATTGAAAATGCGTCCTTTATCATCCTTTGTCTTTTGTACTGTACAGTAGTAATAAATATTTTAACAGTTCCCCTTTAATTTGTTCTACTGAAATAAATCTATTATATTCTTAAAAGCATTCAATTCTGTATTTAATTCTTCCTTCTCAATTATTTTATTATGTGAAATAATGGTACAAGTGTGAAAAGGTTGAGCATGAATCATCATATGCAAACACTTTGAGGGTAAAGTGAAATACAGTGTTCAAATTATATTAGTTTTATTTTAAACTGAAATCATAAGAGTGGTACTGTACTACTGTACAGTAGTGTAGTGCTTACTTACCTTTTTTAGGTTTCTAGGTTTAAATCATGTGAATAAGGAACACATTTTTATACCAATTTAAATTGCAATTACCAACTCTGTCTTATACTTTTAAACCATTTTCTGACATATTTTTTTCTTGATTGACTAATAAATTTGAAAAATGGAAGTTATTGTACTCTACTGTACTGTAGCAGTCAAAGATCATATACCTACAGTTAAATTAATGGTGGTCATAAATTGTTGTCAACTGTTCGATTTAATTAACAAAGAATTACATACAATAATCTGTAATTTCTACTAAACTTCAGAAAGTGAACATTCCAAATGATTAACTGTCGTCGTATTATTTTTTACTTAAGTGATACTTTACACTTTTGTAACTATTAAATTTATTGTTTTACTACAATTTGAAAATGATCTTTCTATTCTGATTTACATCCGCCAGTAGACATGAGAATTTGTTACTGTGCGCCAATTAATTATGTAATTTAATGAATAATAGACAATGAACTGGACATGTATCAAATACACGACTCGCTTCTAATTTTACTTGTAAACGATATGAAATACAAGTTTGATTCTTTCTAATTTGATGCGACATCTTGTGATGGATGAACGCAATGTGGAAATGTCCAAAATGTTGAGGGAGTTGTAAACTGTCATGAGATTTGATCATGGCTGTAAACTTTACGTGACACATGATATTTAAAAAGATGTGTAAATGACAGTGAAGATCTTCCAACTGAAATTCACCATACTGTATGTCAAAATATTTGAATTAAATTAAAACATGAAAATGACACATTTTCTATTTAAAAAAATGAAATGTTAAAATAAATTGTTCATTTTGGAGAATCTAAATTAACAGTTTGTAAATAGAATTAATATATTACTGATTGGTACAATAGGTCGGGAAAGTTTTTGCTGTTTTTAGCGTTTTTTCTTGCCAAATTTGAACCTCCTTTTAACCTAATGCAGTACGATGCATCAGAATGAAGATGATTTGAATTTATATGGTAATTTTATTGAGTCAATCTTTAAAAGACAATATGTCTTTTTATGACTTAAAGTGATCAAATTTAAAGTTCTATTATCAAATATTTATATTATGTATATTGTATTCATGAAAACCTTGCCAACAAATAGATGTATCTATTGTATGTCGTCAATTAATGATTTTCTATACAATCAAACTGAGAGTGTGATATCTTTGTAATAAAGTATATCCCATGGGTTATGTTTTGGTAAGAAAGGCATTTCATGTGTAAAAATACTGAAGAGCATTGATTGACTTCAGCATCATTGTTCACTTGACTTTCCCTCAAGACCCCATTGGGTGATGTTTCATAGGGTCACCCCCAGGACGTTGATAAGTTCGAGGTGTCATAACATGATCATTCCTCATTGGTTGCAGAGGGGTGAAAGTCTTGATATGAATATTGAAAACATGTATGAGATATAAAGAACTGGTAATGGGATTGTATGGAACAACTAATTGTACCAACTTACATGTTTATTTTATGCTTAATTCACAACAATTCAAGTGTAATTTGTTTTTATAGCTTGAAATGTTTTGTAAATGCACCTCCAGGCATCAAGGATATTTCTTGAGATAATAAAAAACTACAGGAAATGTTTTGCCTATGAAGGTTTAGCAATAGTAGTGCTTTGCTATAAATGCATTAATATGAGATAATAAGAATGTGATCAATGTGTATGGGTTTGATGATGAGACCAGTATAAATGTGATTGATCTAATCAATACATACTTTACTGCTGCTTGGTTAAAATTGATTAAATTTCCAGATTTCTACTTTTAAATTCTTAACTAAAGAAACGGCATGATATATCTCTTACTCGAAGTATTTGTTGGTGTGTTAAGCCTGTTTTCCAGTTGATGTTGAGTCACATTGAATTGCGTTTTCAACAATATTACAGGAAAAGGGGCTAAAACAACGTAAACAATGTTAAAATCTGCAATCGTTGAAGTTGAATCGCAACGATAATGATCATTAAAACCGACCAATCAAATGATTCACAAATTATGTCATACAGTAGTTATGGAAAAAATACATACATTAAAATGTGCAAATAATACCTGTCCGGCTCGATTATCGTTATTTATTGAAAACTTAACGTGGCACAACGTCGACTGGAAAACAGGCTTTACCTGTGGTTGCTGCAGCTTTCTTGAAACATGGCACAAATTTCTGATTCTATTCTATGCTACTGTAGGCCTATATTATATTGTGCTATACTATTTTTGGAATTCATAAAAGCAAGTGTAATTGATGTACGGTAGGAATATTCGTACTATTTTAAGGTATTGTGTTGTACACTTAATGAAAATTGACGTGTCTCTATTACCACCAATCCTAAAATTTGATTTAAAAATAAGTATATAGGCTATAACAATATATTAATGTTTTCAGTATAAATTTAAAGTAGATGGTAAATTCTAAAAATACTGATGCAATTTCTAATTTCTTACATTTTTTTTATTACATTTGAAATAACTTGTCAAAAACAAATTACTTTTCACTATATTGTCAACTAATGAAAAATCTATCAAACAACTTTTTAATTTAAAATCTAATATTGAATAGGTATTCCTGCTAAATAAAATTGGAATTTCAAATAAACATAAAACTGACTTTTAAACAAGCATATGGTTCATACAATTCTAAAGATACCATAGACTTATCAATAATGCATGAATTGCACACATTTTTTTTTCATATTACAAAATAGGACATAAAGCGTAAGTCTACAGAAAGATAGTATGACGCTGCAATTTTATTTTTATGTTTTCTACAGTTTTGATGTTTCATTTTGATAATTGCGAAAGATAGATTTGTTCGCATGGATTTCTAAAAAGCATTTCAGATTGTGATTGACAAGGTAGATCAATATCAAAGTCTACCAACAGATTTTACGAAAAAAATGTTTCTATTTTAACTATTTATTGAAGATATGAAATATTAAAGAAATAAGTCCTACTTAAAGCATGGCCAAGATTTGCAAAAGATAGGAACAACTGGCATCAGTTGGGAGAGGCCTTTGCCCAGAAGTGGGATGATATGGGCTGAAGAAAGAAAGAAAGAATTGTTTGTAGTAAAAAAATTTAACTAAAAAAATGTCCACATAATTTATGAAGATTTTGAGTGTACAAGTGGAATATTAAATTATATTTTAATAATTAATATTCAAAAACAAAAAATGTTATGTTTAAATCTTTATGATGGTTCGAACAAGCGATCTTTCACAGCACAAGACGACAGGAACATAATGGGTGAAGTCAGTTTTCAAAAATGTACCTTTACAGAAACTTCAGAAGCTGAACAGGTGTTAGGGAATAAAGGTATTCACTTTGTCTTTTGTAGATTGTTTGTTTTTTTTGAGGCCATGTTTTGTAAAAGATGTGTCGACAGATTTAAACTACATTAGTATAACAATTGTTGAATAGTGAAAGATATAGTAGTAATTAGTCTTGTTCTCAAATATTTTGATTACATTTATGGCTGTTTATATCATCAGTCAAGTTCAAACAATTAAATTTAAATAAGTGAGAAAAGTTGACCTGAGAATAATAATAAAAGTCCTGAGGGACAATACTTTGGAGAAGTAGGCTATAGTATAGTAAACCCCTTCTTTGTGAAGGAGTTTTACTATAGATTTTCCGAGTGCTTGGTCCCATTAGTGATGCAACACAAGGAGGTAGATGTAATGTAAGAGAGTTGACCAATAACAAGCAACAGTTCAAATAATCCATCGCTTGTCATTGCGTTGCGTCATGCATGGACATAGCACAATGCAAGTCATGTGATGCAATGTAATCAAACTCTAGCTTGTACATTGGTCAAATCACTTGATTTGTGTATACACCTGTGTGTTGCGCATATGCTATTGCGTTGTGCGTACACCCCTTTTACAGTATGTTGCGCATACGACCTTGTGTTGCGCATATGCTATTGCGTTGTGCGTACACCCCTTTTACAGTATGTTGCGCATACGACCTTGTGTTGCGCATATGACCTTGTGTTGCATTCTACAGTGAACAAAGATTAATGATGCGATGACATCAGTGCTTTAAAACGATGATAATTTTACAAAAACCTAGTTAAATTGCGGTTTCTTAGGTTCTGTATCAAGCACGATTGACAATTTAATGACAAATGAAAGACAGTTTAACCAGCTTTAGTCTTTAATAATTAACATATGGGTCATGTTTTTACTCATTTCGTAAAGAATAGATGGAAATATTCAATAATCAATATTTTTGGTGTCAAATTTCTACTTCTCTGGAACAGTAGATCCTCGCAATAATTATTGATTTTAGAATGAAGTGTCTGTTGTTTGTACAAGGTAACTTAAACCTTTTTTTTAGCTTTGATAATTGTCTAATTTCTTCAGCGATTGTTATTTTCAAATTCACTACATTGAACTTGTTTTTATCATCATCTGTTACACATGTGTGTTACAACTATAAAAAGTTAAGTGTTGGTAAATAACCTAAACAGCTGTTTGTTAAACATTTACAAATTCATACCAATTGTAAGTCCGATTTAATGTGCCTCGGCCGGCAGTAAACGCCACCTGCTTCCATATCTCCACTTGTAAAGTACCGTAATTATCGTAAATCCGATCTAATTTCTCTCCATAGAAACATTGTAACTTTTTCAACACGTTATTTGCCGTCCATATTTATCATGAGATTAGTGGATTTGATATTTTGGAATTCTATGCATTAATATTACAAAACGAATGCTTATAAGTTTAATATTGATTGACAGCTTAAAACATGAATATATTTTTACTTGACTGTTGATTAGTATTTAAATATCAATAATATTAAATTTTTTTCTTGATTTACTGTATATGTTTTATGCTATGAATGAATACCCAACCGCTTAATTGTTTTGTTTTGAAACGTGATTAAAACTGTGAAATGTTTCTTTGTAGCTTGTTTGTGTAAGCGAAAAATGATAGATAGGACTCGTGTACAGTTGAAAAAAATGAGGATTTTTCTGTTTCTCAACTACTTTATGCAGTGACATGACATTCTAGATGTTTCAAACTTGAGGTTGAGATGTAAAAATCATCAATTACCTTGTTTCTGTGAGAGACAAACATTCTGTACTAATCAAGACCACAGGCCAAATGTGCTTGAACTACCAACAAATTAAATCTACAATCTACACAACAACTGAAATAAAACAAATACAAATATCTCAATGGATATAATTATAAATACTGTGTATGAAACTATGATATTTTGACAATTTGATTTATTATTCATAAATATCACAAATATTTCGACCCTGCAGTTGTTTTATGTTAGATCATAAATAACAGAATTATTAAAGCTAAAGGCAGATTGTTTAATTTTTCAAATGAAATTTGAGTAAACCTAGGTGAAGGCCAAAGTCGTGAGTGATGGGCATGTTCAATGATGCGTAGGAAATGAAACTTGTCAATGCATTTGTTAACCGGTTATCCTTTTGTCAGGTAACACTGTAAATACTTACACATTTTTGAATTCGAAAATACAAACTAGTTATTGATATCATCCTAAACAACACGTTTCTATTGTTTGTTTTGAAGGCTAATAAATCAAATTTAATTGTACCAAGGACGTTAAGATAAACCCTAAAAAATTGTATTGTATTATACTGGTTTACTCCTGCCTGTCACTAATAATATGAATATCCATAGAATTGTAAAATGTTCACACCATACTTGGCGCATTTTCTGAGTACTAGCTTGTGGAAGATATAGACCTTGTACCAGGATTTTCTGTAAACTATTTTCATACAGTCAAGATTTTTATAAATTAATAATTTACTTTTCCAAAGCTGTTCTCCGAAAAGAAAAAAGATAGATCCTATTTAGAATAATTGTGTTTAATAAAGATTACTTATTAAACAAATAGCAAACTCCCACTAAAATACTGTATCATAAAAAACTAATAAAAAAATATTTGTATGAAAATAATTTGATTCTATAATTATGTTTTCCTGTGAAAGCATGGAGGAAAGGATAAAATTTAAGAATCAACAGTTTTTAAAAAGGGGATGAAATGAGTTGTGCTTGGGCACACGCATCTCCTTTTTACAACTAAAATGAATGTTTTATTTGACAGACTAATTGTATTAATATTACAGTATGTTCGTGCTCTCCCGAAAAATCCTGGATCTGTTTGGCCAAATTTGATTTGTATACCGTACACCTCTTGAACTAAACTGCATCATCGATGCTATAGTTTTTTCTTTGTATCTAAAATATTCCTGTAATTCCTCAATAATCCTTTTTAGATATTATATATCATGTAGGTATTAGCACAATAGGGTTTTTGATTATTCACTCTATGCTTGGTTGCTTACATTTTCCATTGATCAAACAAATACAACAATGGAATAATTGATGTCTACTTGCAATCTTATTATTAGGTATATTCAGCTTTGTTCCACTTTCTTTAATATTTGTTTATAGAAAGGTGTTGGTATAATCAAGGCCTTTAATACAGTAGGCCTATTCATTGTCATAAAAACACACTTTTGTAGATTAGTGCGATTCGGACAATATGCTTTGTTCGCTTGTATCTTGCGCTCCATTCAATGTTTAGCATATAACATTTGTGTTACCATTGACATTGATTAAGTTTATGAAATAGTTATCTGCAACTTGAAGTTAAAGAACATTGCCATAGAACACAATATGTGAATAATAATTTAAAGTTTAGAATTTAACTTGCTGTCGCTGTAATGTTTATGCTTTCATTACTTTTATCCTAATACTAGAAATATTTGGAAATACTATATTATTATTACACAATTTATACAACACATTGACACATTGTGTTGATCACATTATTTTAAGATCCTGACTTTATTTCCGGTTGGAGACATGCCATGATTGATAATTTGTCTAGTCGAGATGTGCTTAATATTCTATTCACATCACTAATGCAGTTTGACAATATTACCATTCAAGTGCTTTTGCAACAACTATAAAAATTGCATTGCACTAGTGTAATGTATGTTGTAGTTGAAATATTTATATACTATATTTTAAAGGAAATGCAATATAAATTGTTAATATAAAGAAACAAGTTACTGTGCATACATATGTTTAATGATATGTTAATTTATTGTTATACTGTAAATAGTATATTTTTTGTTCGTAAACGTTGGCTACTTACACTCTACAATTTCATAAAATTAACTATTTTAACCATTTATCATTTATTTATTTGGTTTGGCAAGTGATATTCATTAATGCATCAAGTTATTCAGTCCACACCAAAATTAATCATTTTAATAGTTTTGTAACAAAATAAATAATTCAATTTCATTTTATATTTATAGCTCTTAATAGTAAAGTTCAAAACATGTATGTGACATTCTAAAATGTCATAAATACAATTTTCCATCAGCTGAATGTTTTTAAAAAACCGTACAACTGGCCCCAAATTACTAGTTTTTTTAAAATGCATTTTAAAGAAAAGAAAGAATATTGGGTCTTACTATCTTAATCAAATTCTGGCTTTTGGAAAGTCATCAGATTTTGGATTACCAACTGACAACTGAC
The DNA here is from genome assembly GCF_964355755.1 of Antedon mediterranea. NCBI lineage: Eukaryota > Metazoa > Echinodermata > Crinoidea > Comatulida > Antedonidae > Antedon > Antedon mediterranea. Next base: position 17,357,577 of record NC_092671.1, on the reverse strand, counting down.
TAACTGACCAACTGACAATTATTTTCCAAAAAAATTTAAGCCACATTTCGCTAATTGATAATACATTAGTACCTTCTACTGCTTGATGTTATGTAATTATGAACAGTTATTAACTTTTTGTGTCTTTATATTATATATTGTGATGATGACTATACTTTTGTAACATTTTGTATTGGTCAACTTGTTTGGAGAGTGTTCCTCCATTTTAAAGGATAATGTAAATTTTATATATAAATGTTATAAATCAAAAGATATTTTTTAATGAAAATCACAGATGTAAAAGTAGAAACATTATTAGACTGTTGATACTTTGTTTTGCTGATATACATGGACACACCTCAGTACTCATTGATAGATTGGGCTCATATCAACATTATCAACACATGCCTTAATCAGTCGATATCTTACATAAAATCATACATGGCCTAGATTATCATTTTCTGTGTCAGGTGTAAATGGATTGAATACATTTTTTTTTTCAAATTGCAGTGCATGTATATATTTACGTCAGAGATATTGATCTAAATTATAGATAAGTATATAAAGGAAATGGAAAATATAAACTTTACAATTTCTTTTATATATCATATTTCAAAATATTGATATAGTATAGAACTTTCGCCAATGAGCTATGCGCGACGCGATTATGAGATCATGTTCCGAATATGAGTACTGTTTCTATAATTTACAGTATGATTTATATATTGATTATAGTAATTGGCTCAATTTTATAACATGGGTTTCCACGGGGCACTTTGCTGACTACACTCTAATGTACAGTAAACAGTTAAAATGTGATGTTTCATGTATGGACATGATGATGGCTTATCACTATTATATTTGGACACATCACACTTTTTTTTTTCAAAATAGTTTGATAGTGTAGACAGAGCTTAAAGCAGGGAAAAAGCACTGGCTCTCCAACACTGGGTAGTTGGAGGGTCATATTCTGGAGGCCATTACGCTGGGTTTATCCAGTAAGCGCTCGTAGCCGTTAAACCACTGACAGTAGATCCACTACTGGTTTACTATGTTCCTCATACAACCCCCATAACCTAAAGCTGTTCAAATTGTAATATAATTACATTGAAATTACGATGGCTATATTAAAATAGACAACTTTCTGTTGTCAGGGGAGTTATTAAATTTTGCTGTTTAATCAGTGTGTTGGGAAAAGGTGTGTGATCGAATATAAAGTAGAGTAGTTTAGTATTACATAGTACTGATTGCCTAATGTTTACATTATGATCAAGTACACATTAACCCTAGATATTTGATATTTCCCTTCAATATTTAATAAATAATATATTTTTAGTTAAAAACTGCGATATTCTGTATATTAAGCACCTCACAAATAAGCACCTCACTCCAATAGTGCCCCTTCTGTCCGTCAACTACTGTATATATACCACGACAGCTATAATAAATTAACTTTGTGGAAATCTGTGTAAAAAATGTGTAAACGCAATAAGTTTATGTTCAATAAAGCATTGTCTTGTACTCACAATATGTTGGCCTTTACACAATGTCAAATTTGCTTACTGACACTTTCAGACAGCAATTTCGTAAAAAGCTTACATTCCACTGTATTTCCAAACATTGGTAAGTGGTTAATTGGTTTGCTAATTGTACTACATTTGTTTAAAACAATCATTTTACATTACTGATAGCCCTAATTTATTCTTTTATGGTTATTACTCTTGGTTTTGGAAGTAATTCGTGCAATTACCTTAAGTGCTTCACTTGAATAAACATCTAATGGTTTGTTTATGTATTGCAATACAAGAATTTAGTTAACTATAGTCCTACATATTTTCATATTTTCTGTAATTCAGAAATTTTGAATTCAACATGTACAAGCTTAATCTGCTGGTCAGATTTGTTACATGCCATGTTTGAGTTGTGAGACTTAATAAAAGACCAAATATATATTATGCGCTTTGGTTTATATGAAATAAAGGAGAATAAATGGTAGAACTGCTTCAATTTTGTCTATATTGTGCATAGCTTGAAGTTGCCTGAATTAAGGGAGCGGTATGATACGAAAAGATGAAAGTTCTTTGAACATCCCTATTATGAGAATGGATAGTCAAGTGAACAAAACGATGATACTGGTGTTTGATACATGATGGGGTGATTAGACCATTATTGTAGAGGGATGTTTAAGGAACTTTTATCATAGACTACCAACACCATTGGGTTTAATTTTTGTATGAAAGATTGATTTTTACACTGCTTAGTGTTTGAGAAGACATCGTAATCATTGCTGTAAACTTTATTCATTATCTGGTAAATGAAAACTAAATAATATATTATGAGAGGCTTTTGTATGGAGGTCAGTCGTGTTGAAGTTGGCACTTGAATATCTTCCCTACTCAACATTACAAATTTAAGAAACGACGTGATCGGTTTCTTGATCAGCTCCGCTTGAAGTCGCTTTGAACTGTTCTTGTGAAAGCAGGTCAACATCAAAGAAATATTATTTAATACAGGTAAATGTGTTTTGTTAATATATAGATCCACCGCAAATAATTATTTGACTACTATTTGCTCGGACAAACTCATTCAACAATTGGTAAATTAAGTTGTGTTGGATGGAACTTTTATAAAGTTTGTATTTAGACAGATTTAGAGACAATGGAAAGTGTTTTAGTTTAGTTCAATTCAACTTTATTTAATACAAAATTAGTTACCTGAAACGAAATTGTAGTCTATTTCGTGCCTAGCTTACCTGGATAAACCGACATTGGCCTATTCTCTACGAGAAGAGAGCTACAATTCGAATATATATAAAAAAATTGAAAAACTTCTGTCATATAATGGTACATTCCATAAACCCTGCCCTCAAGTGGGAACATCCCAACATACCACCATCATCATTTCTTTTCGAGACATGGTAGAAGTAATTTAAAGTTTGTAAATTTGAAATTTGCCTGTCAGGTAGTGTTTCTGCTGCTAAAAAATAACCGGTTATTGACCATGTGAATAAATTAACCCAAATTTCTTGGCAGCGGAAACCGGACAATTGCACACAATGACCGGTTAAATGGCAGCCTGAAAATAACCAATCGATTCAGTGTTATTAAAGATCACCGATTATTAATTGATTTGTAAATTATTATTAAATTACAAAAAAAAAGTTTTACTATCCTTATAATATTGTTTATTTATTACAAAACTACACAGACACATAAAAAGATATAATACATGTTATAAGAAAAGTAGGCTGCAAGTTTTTTTGAATTTTATATCATTTAATTTCAAAATTCATTTATTTTTTAATCAAATTTCATAGTTTTAGACTGCTCTGGGTGATAGAAAAACTTACTTGACGATGATATTGAGAATTCAGGAGCCACAATATACCGTAGATGGAATAATATGTCAGAGATAACAGTATTGGCTGATGAGTTGTCAATAATAGAATTAAAGAAGTGTATTTCAGAAACATTATATAAGAAAAGAACCCGAAATATGTACTAATCCCGACCTGGGGTCAAAGATAAATTATGTATGAAATGTCAGAAACAAACAGTTTGTTTGTTTCTTTATTTCCATTCACAAAAACAAACATAAACATACATAAATATTCATTACAAAAATGAAACAATGAAAATGGGGAATCTCTGAAGCACAGCTTATAAGTAGTTACAAAACAGTATATAAATAGAAATATGAAAAAAACAGTAAATGGATAAGTAATAAATAATTAATATTACAGATGTAGAATATGATGTTAAAAAATGACAAGAATATTTCTACTGACCTAGAAATATAAAGATACATGTTCTAAATGTATTCTGCACTTTACATTTATCAATGTCTGGACATATTATAACCCAAAGGCTAAATTGTCAATCTCTCCATCATTGTTGTCTTATTCAAACAAATGGCATGGTAGAATTTCTTTTGTTTTAAATGGCAAATTATTAAAGTATCGGTTTACTTGTCAAAATCTATTAAGTTTGATTGAATAAAGGAGAAAATAAAATTTAAAATAAAATGATTTTGAAAAAACGATACAAAGAATTTTATAGAGATGTTTTAAAAAACACATTAAATTTTATTATTTTTTCCCTTTTTCTTCTACATCTTTAATTTATTTATTTATTTACAATCTCATTCAACAGCGGGAAACCCGCCACTTACAGAATGGAATAAAATATATATATATCTTAAGACCTATATACAAAACAAAGTTATACAATCTTACTAATTTTATTACAAAAACAATTATAACGGTAAAAAAAAGAGATCAATAGAATTATCTTTAACAACACAATTATTAAAAAGAAGACAAATACGTGAAATAAATCCATTCTTGGTAATTAATAATGATTTAGAGTTTTTATGGAAGTGGTATTATACTACACCTTCACAAACATATAATAATACCAGATTTATATAGCGCCCTTTTCATGAGTAATCATGGGTGAGTGGCCGAGCGGTTAAGACAGTGGAACCGTAATCACGTAGCCATAACATCGGCAGAGGTTCGAGGCTCACTCACTCCATGGTTTTGGTGGTAGAACGAGTCTTCTCGGATAAGGACTATAAACCGTAGGTCCAGTGTACACAACTTGCTCGTGTGCACTTTAAAGAACCTAGTACATCTTTCGAGACGAGTAGGGGGTTACCCCGGTGTATTAGTACATCACAGCCACTGATCACCAACTGGGCCCTCTGGGAGACCAGTCTTTGACTGAAGAGGTTACCCAGTATAAATATATATTTCAATCATATTTCAATCATGCTCAAAGGCGCTTTACAAGCATTATTACCCCAGTATTTTTTGGGATCAAACACGTATGGAAACATACTCCCATAATGCAGCCGGTAACCAGCGCAGTTGTGTCTAGATCTAACTGGGTACCCATTTATACACCTGGGTGGAGAGAGGCAACGTAAGTAAAGTATCTTGCCTACGGATACAAGCAATGCGGCGAGAGTTGGATTCGAACCTAGGTCTGACGATCGGTAGTCCAACGTCCAACACACTGCGCCACACGCCCTCCACATATCTAAACCATGGTTACCATTTGGACAATGACGTAGGATCAACTGAGTTGACCAATCACAAGCGACAGTTTAAATGATCCATTGCCTTGTGATTGGTCAAATTACTTACAGTGGGCTTGCATCCTTGCCAAGTGGGAACCAAGCTTAACATTGTATTACACAATTAGAAGTTTTTTTTTATCATATTTCCAAAATAAACTGATACAAAAAGTAAAGTAATGATTAATTAATTCATGAATATTCTGTGATTTTATATCTTGGGTGTCAAGAGTTGGAGGTCATAATTTGATATCAAACTAAACTTGATTTCCTCCTGATGCTGTGCCATAATGATATCTAGTGACAATTGGTGATTAATTTCTTCATCAATAACCTTAAATTTGAAGCAAATTTGTCAGATCATCAATCATTTGAAGATGGCGTGGAATGCATAGTCAGTACAAATACATATTTCATAAAGGGATTAACAGAAACGTGCATATATTTTAACAGTCTGGCGCTCTTAAAGCTGAAATATTCTCATAATCTTATTAGATGTCTATAAGTATTTTGTTTTTGTACACTGTAGGCTATAAAGCACAGAAGACTGCTTTGTGCATTTCAGTACTGTATATATCATGAAATACACATTACAGTAGATCAGTAGTAATTAAAATTAATTAATTAATTGCTGTATGTCGATATAATGTAGCCCAAATATTTAAAACGTGTTTAAAGACTTTTTTTATATACCTAAAGTAGTATACCCATGTTGAAATAAAATTTTGTTTATCCTTCTTTTTTTTATTTTGTAAAATGGATGCACCATTAATTGAGTTGTGCCAACGATATACAGTTAATTCCAATGAATAAATAAAAAATAAATACTACATTTTTGTAAACTTGTGAAGAGATGCTCTTTGTTGATCATAAACAATTAAGTATGGTACTACACAGTGCTTGACCATAGGGCATAAGATCTATAAGAAAAAAAAGCTACCATAGTAAAGCTCTGTCTACACTATCAAACTAGTTTGACAAAAAAATGTGATCTGCCCAAATATGGTAATGGTATGCCCAAATATGGTAGTGATATGCCATCATCAGGCCCATATATGGGCACATGACATTCTTTTGTCACATAAAGTTTGATGAGCTTTATGTTTTACAATAATAGTGAGCTCACATTTGACAGTGATTATAAAGTTACTTCTCATAGGTTTAGAAGTTTACCTCTCTTTTTTTAGGTGTCAGACATATCCTTAAACCCTATCTTTTTAACAAATTACTTAATTCCAAGGATAGTACTTAGTACTTAATGTTCTACTCCCTGCCTACAAAAGTGTGATAAAATGCTTTTATAGATGGACAAAACCTATTAACATGGTCTTTTGACTGTCAATAGAATAGATGATGATGGGTAATTCACCTAATAGGTATTAACCATAATGAGTGGTACACTGATGACCATCAATTTATCAGATCTTTTACCTTCAATCAACTTCTAATTCTCACTCCACACAGGCTTTCTTTAAGGTCTTATCAATGCTAATCTTTAATGTCTTTGTTCTGATAGTTTTAAATTCAACAACACAAAACAGTGATTATTCCACAGTCAGTACTAATTAAAGTTCTTAACATTCATTTGTTTGCAAACAATGTTTTGAAATCCTACATCTATTGTACCAACAAGACAAGGAGGCCACAGTATATTATTATTTATTCAACTACTTGTTTCTGTTTTTTCTTATAATTAATAAGATTAAACAAGTGGTTTTTAAAACAGCTTGTGCTAAAAAATGGAAATCATGACCTTGTTTTGTGTTTAAAATTGTGATGTGTTAAAACTTTAAATTTACAGTTTTACTTAAAACCACTTCAATATTTGAATTTAAATATTTGTGTCCTTGGATTTGCATGCCAATCATTTTTTAATGATCTTATAGCAATCAATTACCACATGAATTAAAACAATTACAATTCAAATGATGTGATTTAAAAGTAATATTTTGATAAATGAATATTGTATTGTACTAATGGAAAGGTCATCCACAACATTTTTTTAATAAATTTTCAATGTTTGAAATTGATAAGTGCTTGGATTTTGTTGATACACTGCTATATGGCCACACTCGGTAAATATTTCATTATCATTTTGTATTTACTGTACTTATTGAATTTGAAATGTGAAAGCCAGTTAGATTTTCAGTAATTTGGTATTAAGCTTTATCTTGCTTGATAACAAACGGATTAATGTGGTAATCTGTAGCTCAAGTTAATCTTGTTTCTTTAGCTGGTGTTGCAATACTTTAGTCATAGGCACACTCTTTTAGTCTGAACACTGTCTACAATTCCCCAGGGTTAAATTAACTCCAATGGTTACTTTTTCTGAACACTTCTTGCTGCCCAGTAGAACTTATCACAGTCTTGGTAAAACTAACCATGCTGGCTAAAATTCCAATCTGAAAGTGCGAATCAGGTAAACACATTTTAATAAAACGATACTAGTGTCAACTAACTGTGTGAAGTTGGTTTTAATTTTTAAATTGGGTAAAGTTAGTTTGGTTATTAAAATCAACCATTTTCCAAGTCCAGTGTGAACAAGGCTTAAACAGTCAATACTTAAGCAATATCTAACTTCATTTTTCATTATCCATTCTCTTTTTTATCCCATACTTAAAACTGTGTCAATCAAACTGACAATTGTGATCTGTGTCAATGTCATTCTCACTGACGACGATAACACGATACTGCATTTTAAAACAGTCAATTTTAATATTTAATTCTAGTATTACTTAATAGTGTAAGTTAACGTAACATGGTTTGTTTCTCCAACAAGTAGGCCTACTTTATTACGCCAAAAGGTATGAAAGATTTCTCCATATGTTAAAGGATGAACTAGATTTGAGGTAATATACAAGGAATACTATTAATAACACATTGTTTAGAATGTTCAGAAAGAGTATTGAACACATGCAGTCTAACTAGTTGATGCGTTAAAGAAAATTATTCTTGACAGTAGTTTTTAATGTCACATATATTTTTGTACTACAGTACTTAAGGTATTAATGTACTGTCACAGACTTTTAAATATATCGGTAAAATTCAACAACTTTTTGCAACTTTATCGCTATCAACACTTAACACACACCAATGTCAAGTGCACTTAATAAATGATTTAAAATAGTAATGACATGTAAAGTTAAAAGATGCAAACAATTTTTAGTTGAAAATTTACACAAAAAAACCCCAAATAAATATCTTTAGATTACAGCGTATATGTATTTTATTACTATCATTACGAGTGTTCTTTACAATAAAAGCTGTCAGTTCTGTCACAATTATTTTGATTAATGTAAAGATTGAGAACAATGTTTTTGTCTTTTTGCCATATCGATTGTGCCTTAAAACAACCTTTTAAATTATTGCCTACGCCTTGGTACATTACCCATTAACTAGGCCAATGAAGAAAGGTTGAACTTTAGATAAACATTTCAATTACCATTAAAACATAAATAATCATTTATTTTAATCTATTTTTTTTGTATGAACATTTTGTGCCAAATATAAATTCATAGGTTTTATCTATTCATCATTTTTTATACTGAATATTCTCATACTCTCAATTGTAATAAAAATAAATCGGTATAATTCATAAATATTATTGATAATAAACCTTATAGGATAAATAAAATAATCTATTTTTTATATATAATTCTAATTGTTGTTTATCTTCCTGTTTTAAAAACTCCCCATATGCAGCATTTAGAAACTAAAATTTCTAAATTCCCACTGCTATTATGTAGCATATTTAAAGTTTATGTAGTGTATTTAAGTTTTGACTCCCGAATTGTCCACTTGGCTTCATAGATAAGTTTGAATATTGCCATATATGTTAAGAGCTACAACATGGATAATCCAGAGTACATATAGTAGTTATAAATGGCTCTCACTACATAAATAATGATTCTATTTTGTGCCTAGCTTACCTGGATAGACCAATAATAGCCTATGCTCTCCAGAGGGAGAAGTTTAGATACAAAAAAGTAAAAAGTTCTAGAACAACCCTGTACCATAATGGACTAGTCTGGAATTTGTATATTTATTTTCCCTATTAAAATTAGGTGTTCCAGTTTTTTCTTTCTAAGCAAATAACCTGTATTTTGTATTATGTTATTCATAAATAATTTGCAGTTATATTATAATATGTACATATAGTAGCAATATTGTTTTCTATTCTTATATTACAAAAAGCATTTAATGATCAAGTTGAAAAAGAGTATATTTTTTAATGAGAGATTCCACTCTCTATTTCAAAGGCTTTTCCAGCGACCGACATCTTTCCGTAGTGTACAGTTATAGTTAATGAAAACTGAAAAGTACAGTTTCATATTGAATGTGACAAGAAAATTTACAGCCTAAAGTATACGGTGCTGTGAATAGCAGAAGTCTAATTTGAAATTTCTCAAGAAGTCTTCTCAATTTCAAAATCTTCATGAATTTTAAAAGATATTGACATATAAACTCCAAATAGCTGTTGTTATTTGAACTCACGATAATGAATGTTTTATGTTGGTTCAAACTTATGCTTTTAAAAGAAACACAACACCTTTTTTTTTTGTGAAAATTTTTGGAAATTATGGAATATGCTTATTTTCTGGAATTTTTTGAGTCAAATTATAATTTAAAGATGGGAAAAATATTTTAAATACAATAGTTTATTAAAAGTTTACATAAAAAGAAGTTAAAATACCTGTAATATAAAATGCCCTAAGGTGGAATGTTGTAAATAAAGTACTGTATATCATTTCTTACCATGATAACATTGTGAACATCCTTCTAAGATAGTTGGTATCTTATCTTATCTCTACTCGATCCATTTTTATGTGATTCTTTAAGGCAGTAGTTTCCCATGTATAATTTAAATTTGAGGTAAAACTTTATGTTGGTCATGATATAAATCTATAGCAATATTATGGGAAGGGCAATAAGGATTGGAATGTGTGTTGGATAGTATACTAGCCAAAATGTGACATTTTTATGATAAATAATGAATGCCAGTGTCAAAGTTATAACTGGTGTAATAGTATTCCTGACATTTTTAAAGTGTGTACTTGTAATTCATTACTGGTCATAAATTTGATTTCTAACAAACTTCCTTGTGTTTTTATGGAAATATTTTAAAACCCTGTTTTCTCACATTATCTATAGTTTTAAGTATAAAATGATATTAAGGTTTTCCTTGGTTATCCACCCACTAAAAACTTTAATATTATCATGCTTATTATTATCATGCTTATTATAAACTACAGTAAGTCTCATTAGTGAGTTAAAAGAGTTGGAATTAGGTCAGGATTGAAACCTGGACCTTGGGATTGGAAGACAAGTATGTTAACCACCAAAACTACATGCTTCACCATATTGTATATAGAGAGAAATATATAAAAAATATTTTGGCTACTGCACGCGTGATGTTGACCGGAATTGTACTGGGAAGGTTTTTAACTAAATTTGAAAAGCAGTTGCGTGGGTACGAGTTCTTGCTATTTACAAAATATGAAATATAGGTGAAATATGTATTCTAAAATATTAGTATATTCTAAAATATGTATTTTTACATAAAAACTGCAAAAGTATAATAAAATTCGCCTTATTAGATCCAAGTAAATTATGTTGTAAATATTTAGAACCATATTAGATTGTATAGAAATGGATATTGAAAAGCACCTTTGTAGTCAAAGATTATATACAGGCGTGAACAAAAAAGATAATGATATTTGACATTATGTTAACTCGCTTATTACTTCTGATTGTGTGATAAGACATGGTTAAAAAAGATAAAATTCAGCCAGCCAATCAGGTTTTTAACCTAGCCATCATGGACTTACGGATCAATAATAAAAAAAAACCATTATCCAAATCTAATATGTTCTAGGCAAGAAAGGTTCAACATAATGTTGGTAAAAAACTAAATTTTGGAAAATGAAATTTATTGTTTGGTGAAATATTTGGTGATACTACGGTACTGTACTAAGTGATTGTGTAGGGTTGATGGAAGATGTTTTGTTAATTGATTGTGAGCTAGATTTTGGGATGAAACTTAAATTACACAAACATAATCATTAATGAAAATGTTTGAAAATAAAAATTTCTATTAAGTAGGAAAAGGAGATGTGATGGGAGGTATCGAGTAGGAATGAGGGAGTGATGAAAGAAAGATCCCTTCCCTACGTTTTTTTAGATCTAATTTAATATCACATGTAAAAATAATACTATATGGTCCTATTGCGATAACTTTTTTAGTCTTTAACCGGTTAAAAATGTGAAAAATAAGTCGATTCTAATAATTATAGCGGCCTGCTATAAATCCCAAAATGAATTATGCGCGGATTGTGTTTTTTGTTTTTCTTCTGTAATTCACCCACTTTTCGATCGATTGTGAGGCCAAAACAAATGGAAAAATACCGGATTTTCTCCAATTTGTATCAACGGAGTCTGGCAAAAATAGAAAGACAATTAACACAGCAACTATACAACATCAGACTAGGTAATATAGCTAGCGTATGATGTTCGTACGTTATCGATGTTTACCAGCAAGGCCTACAAAACTAAGCCTAGCTAGGCTAGGCCTAAAGACCGTCCACGAGAGGTCACTCGCCGCGAGCTACTTAGGTAGTGCATGTTTCTCACTTTTTATCATAATTTACCATAGAACGTACATTTAAGACAAGGAATGACCTGATTAAATGTTTTCAAAGTAATATATATGTATTATTTTTACTAAACATCACAAATTGTAGGGAACGGGTCTTTAACATAAAAGAAATTAGCACAAAGAAAAAATGTATATTTGATTTTACAAATTGGAAAACATACCTAACTATACACAGTGTAGATATCAACAGCATAATATTGGTTGATTAACTGTAAACATTCTTACGGAGCTTTTCCACTGAAATTGCTTTGTTAACAAGATAATTATTGTTTTTTTAGTGATACGATGTGTGCCTTGGCCAACTCTATTAGGTTTATTTTCACTCTATTGTATGTATTCTCAAACAAATTAAGAGCAATCACAATGCTCATATCTGTTATTGTTTTCTGCGTTCACTCAAAATAATTAGATACTCGGATTGAACCACTGGTTATTATACTTCAATCGTCCTATTTTCTTATAAAGAGTTTCATATTCTTACAATATATGTTGTATTGTAATTTACGGTTTTCCTAGCCTGTTAATGATGATATATCTTAGTTATATGACTTCATTTTCATACTCTCATTATATATAATCGTTGTATTGTGTTTTGTAAAAAGACTTTTTGCTATGTTTTGTTAGTATGTATTGCAATTTACTTCTAGGCCTGTTATAAAGTACTTTAATGTATTGATAAATATGTTAAAACTTCTCCATACAGTAGCTATAAACATTTTCTGTTCCTTCTACTATTGTATTATAATTGTGCATTGTTATTTAATGACAGAATATATTACATATTGTTACGTATTATAACACTTGATCATAACGTGAATCATACTGTATGTACCAAGGCTATTTTGTGTTCATTTTGCTTTGTTATTTTTATTTGTGCTTTGTTTGGGATATATAGGTGTATAGAAATGTATTGTTTTTTGTTTAAACATACAGTATAAATAAACAAAGGCTTCAACTCTAGTTATATTATAACTTTCCTAATCCAATTAGATATAAATTTGTTTTATGTTTATCATCTATAATTGTCTAGATGTGTTTAATGTTATGTTGTTTTTTGGTAGAACTAAAAAACTGCAAAGTGAAAATCTATATCTATATCTAGAAATGAAAATTCAGTTTACAATAAATCAATCTTGTATATGGGGACCCATTTATTATATGTTTGTACAAATAAAAATATATGCTCTTACTAAAGAGGTACAGTACGAGCATGTTATTCTCAATGGATTATTGGTTGCCCTTGGGCAAACCCATGTTGTGATGGATGACCTATTTTGCTGTAATTATATAATTGAAGGTATCCACATAAAATGGAACACCTATCATATTTTAGCTCTGTGAAGATACGCTTTCATTTTTTGTAGTTATAAATACAAGACCTGAAGCTATTCCATTTCTAGAATTATAGTACTAATTTTTTTTTTCTTATAATGATACAGTTTTTATTATAGGTTTTTGTTGTTGAATTATATCTAAATGCACACAAACATTGTAATTGAACACCGCTGGGTACATCAATGCTTACCATAAAATTTGTGTATACTATTATTACTATCAGTAAATTAAATACCCCAAACACTAGAGAATGCTATAACATTATACAATATAAATTCAAACAGCGTTTTATCGGCAGAGATATATCTCAGGCTCATCATGCAGTATACTCATCTGTCCCTGGCCGTGAGTGTGAACTCTATATTGTCCTCAATGAAATCTATCCTATTTTATAATCTCTCCTAATTTAGACTTAATTTCAGATACAGAATTCGCATACATTTTGAATATGAGATATCGGATACGGAAATGACACAATAAATTCTTGAATAATTGGTACCGTTTACTGTATAATTGTGTTGCAAATCCTGTTTATTTTACCATTAAAGAGATGGTAATCAAGACCTTTCATTCATTTACAACATTCGCAAAGATTTCTTAAAATTGGCTTTGTTTGCGGTATAAAATATGCATCAACTATACAATTTATGTGCAACTAGCTCATTATTAATACCCCACTAAAATATAGAGTGCCGATATTCACAACTTCCGTTCAACTTCAATGGATATGTGTTGCATTTAATGATATAGTCCCTTTCCAACATTTGGCATTATAAAATATGAAGGTACATTGCAGACTTCTATGATATCTCCCCAGGCGCGGATTTATCGGCGTTATTTTCTAAGATGTACAGTGATGCATACATATATTCACATTCAAAATTTTACTGTATACAACTTGGGAAATGCATTTCATATTCAAATCCTAGTATATAGTTTATTACAACAAGCTAAATAGGCTCAAAATTTACAGACACATCATTTTAAAATCTACAACAAATATGATAATGATTTTAATAACAAAAGTAACGGGAAAATCATAACCAGTACCTCTGAATTCACCTATTTGTGTACAAGATACATAACATACCTGTTCATGTAGTACCACACCCACTTTGGGCCTATACTCTGCCTATACATTAATGTTGACTGCCTTCACTTAATTTGGTTGATGGGAGACATATAATATGATTAACACTTGGTCAATCAGTGGATACCTTTTCATCAAATTACCGTTAGTGTTATGCTATACATATACAGATATATACAGTTCACACATATTTAACTTTACAGTTGTATCATATAAGATTTATCATTTCAAATGGAGACATATATCTTACTATATGTAAAATTTATTTATAATATAAAAACTATTTAAACTAATATTTTATAAGTAAGAGCTTAATATGATAAACCTGATGTATATCTACCCAATGTAAAACTATAGTAATTGTCCTCACACATTATTTACCACACTCCTTTTTGGTATCCACCTGTCTAAAATGCTTACCTAATATACCATATTATAAAAGTTCCTGGCTATAAGCACTCTAAGTCATGTTCTAATTAGATTTTTATAAAAATATGTGCAACATGAATGCCAGTGCATATAATCTCATGGCAGAAAAACAGAAAGATACTACGGAACTTTTAATGACTTTTATTCTAATTTAGATAAGCCATCACTCGACAATCATGATAGGATATTTATAAAATGTACAAGTCTAAAAATACTGCTGTGTGTAAGATTTGACTATAAAATGTATTTCACGTAGGAATTAGATATCGATTTTGGCATATGATTTATATGTAACGATGCATAGCGTTTGCAGCGGGTCTAAATGACAGGGTCAACACGTGATTAACAAGATTTTTAAATGCGTGAGAAAGATTTTATAGCCGCTAGGTGCTACTTTTGTAATGACAAAGAGGCTCGGTGCATACTGCTTTGAGTATGCAGTATCACTTGGATTGTAAATATTGCATTGCCATTTATACTACTAAACTACAGTTAAAACATGGAGGTATAAATACCTCCATGGTTAAAACATGAAGTCAAAATGTAGTACATGCATTTTTAAATGCATCACTGGTTTTATATAATATTATGATAGATATATAATGATAATTTAAGTATATTGATAGTTATAATGAAAAACAAGAAGGTTCAAATTAATTGGTGTACCGTATTTGATCCCAGAAATTTAAATATAAATATTTACTCTTATAAAAGAATGATATTATTAGTATTTACATATTTTTTGTTTCATAATTGTAGATTTATTTATTTCAATACTGTTTTTTTTCCTATTTTATTTTTTCTTAATCAAAAAATATATTTGCAAGCAATTATAAATGAAAATGCAATAATACATTTAAATATCAAATTTTTCATTTCAAATACTTGGTATTGTTAAAAGGCCATAATTTGAATAAAAATGAAAATATAATAATGTAATACAATTAATAATGATTGGATAATTCAAGTTATGGGATATCTATTGTTCTGTAGAGAGACAATAAACAGCAATTTGGTATCTACCACTTATATTTTATTGTATAAATTGAGTGCTTTCATATAATGGCAATAATATATCCAAGGATTGGCTATAAAAATGCTAATACATATTGAATGTACAATATGGTGTTTTATTGTAAAATACCTTTCTTTGTTGTTATTGTTAACCTTTTGTATTTTTTTTTGACTAAAGGCTTTGCCATTATAACTTAACCATAAAGGTTAATTTGACATAAATGTGAATAATTATATTTTAGCTGTTTTAAATGCAAATTTGCTTTCAATATATTGTATGGTTATGTCCATATGACTGTAACTATTTAGTATAGTATATTTGAGATAAAATTGACAAAATAAATGGTGAATATTTATAAATAAACATGCATAAAGGAACTCTAAACTATCCATTGAAAAATTGTTTTTATTGATTAATTAATTTATACACGGTGAAGAAAAGAAAATCTATGAGAATGGGAAAAAGATCACCCCAACCAATTTGAATCCAGAGTCACATAAATTATATATTTAAAACAAAAATTAATATAATATTATTAAAAACAATCACAATAGGTTATCCATTAATATGGATAACCAATTATTATTATAACATTCTTTTTAAAACATGTAATTATAAAAATCGTTTGTTTATATATTTCAGACGTGCAATACAGAAGAACCAAGACCTTTTACCCGAATCACCAATTTTAAATATATTTTATGATGATTTCTGGGGCACACCACTGGTCCACAGCGGAAGTCACAAATCCTACCGACCAATTTGTGTTCTTACATTTCGACTCAACTATTTCCTTGGTGGATTCAATCCGTTTGGATATCATCTCGGAAACGTACTACTACACTGTTTATCAACGTTATTATTTACATACACGGCAAGACAATTTTTAAAACGGACGTTCCCGACAATTTTTGCGGGATTGTTATTCAGTGTTCATCCCGTCCATACAGAAGCGGTCGCTGGAGTCGTGGGCCGTGCTGATGTTGGTGCTTGCTTATTTTTCTTAGCTTCTTTGTTGTGTTTTATAAATTACTGTAAATATAGAGATTTATCTGATGATGTGTCGATGCGGAATGGAGTAAATAAAAAATGGATGTATCTGTTTGCAAGTATGTTGTTCACGTTGGCGAGTATGCTGACAAAAGAACAAGGAATTACCGTATTAGCGGTAAACATTACGTATGATTTGTTTATAAAGCATGGAACAAGATTACAAGAAATATGGACAATATTTTCAAAGGTATTTCATTTATTTAAATGTTAATTTCTAGTGTTTTATTACTAGAATTTATGTTTTGTAATATTATGTATCGCCATCATAAAAATGAACAAGGTCCTGTTTCTTCTGCATAAAAATAACCGGTTAAAAACGGTGTGAATAATTTAACCCCAATTTCTTGGGAGCAGAAACAGGACAATTGTTTAGTAACCGGTTAAATGACAGCGCAAAAATAATGGTTAAAAATATCCATTCAATTCGGTGTTAGAACGCCATTTAACCGGTTATTGCTGGGCAACTTTTAGCTGCAACACAACATAACGGTTATTTGATTGACAGCTGCTGACTTTGAGTCAACTACACTGCAGTAATGTTTGAATAAACCGCCAGGACCAATTGCATTTTGGGTAATTCTAACGATTTTTGACAACGATCACCCACTGATTTAAATGGTTATTTTGGAGCAGAAATGCAGTAAATATAAAAATTACATTTTAAATCTATTTTGAAATAAACAGTTTATTCGGCATTATGCATCAGAAACAGACCCCAAAATAGGTTGCCATTATTCAATAGTGAGAAACGTATGATAGAATAGTTACAAAATTTCAAATGATAATTTGATGAACAAACTGAATGTCAAAGCTTCCCCGTCAAAAATTGGGTCAATTAAATAAACTCAGCAAATTTAAAACCTATATTTACATAACCATTTATTATTAGATGTAAACTGATGACAGTTGCATGTAATAATTCTCCTCAATCAATTGTATTTTCATCCACCACTTTATATCTGCAAATATTAATAGCTATTGATTGACCTCAATGTTAAAGTAGGCCTGTAAATATTGCTTTTCTTTTAGCACAGCAGACCTACATATTAACTATAATAGTGATGTAGCCATTTTCCTGTGCCTACACTAGGCTAACTAGAGATCGTGTTATAAGACTAAATAGTCAGTGATTGCGGCTTCCCATACACTGAGAACATAGCTGACTGTAGTTTTACTTCATACAGTAGTATGCCTATCTGTTACGCCCAAAGCACAAACAGATAGTCACTTGTGCTGTGTGGTCAACTTTAAGTGCCCTTATGATTTTATTAGAACCTGAAGCCATATGTTTACACACTTTTTTTTCTATCAGAGAGGTATTGCGGTTAAGCTTGCTCTGCGTTCATACACGAAAATACACTGGTTAAACAAATTATATCATTAAAGGTACATCAGAGTTTATCGTGGTTAATGACACAGAGGTATAAGCGAGATAAACGGGTTACCTGAGCACTTATGTCAAAAGTAATTCAGATATGATTTGGATACGCTTAAGCTGAATGTAGTTAACTGTTGTGCGTGTAAACGCAGCTTGAGTTGAAAGGTTACAACATACAATTTGTTAACCTATACTGTACTACAAAGCTACGCAAAACAGCAAAAACGTAAACATTGTTAATAAAGTTAAAGATATATTGTCCCATGAAAAAATAATTTTTTTAATTGTTCAGGTCTTGCACACTATTGTCTGCATACATCTCATAGTCTCTCCTCTCCCAGACTTGCTTTGGGGATTGCTCATGCCCAGTCTGAGTTTACAAATTCCCATTTTTCAGGCTTAGTAAAGCTTCCGCGTGATACAGTTGCCTAATGCTTCCGTCCTCTTGAATATAACTGCTTGAAGACGTGGCACAAACATCTTTGAAGATATACCGTCCAATAACAAAACACAAATGTTGGAGTGAAGCCCATAAGAAATTTATGATTTACAGCACTTTTTCTTTATCAATTTAGGCATACAGTATGTCACACTGTCTGATCTAATGCACTTAAGTAGTTTTATGTCTATATGCTTTTAACACTTGATAATAGTACTAATAGCCAGCTAATTCCTTTTTAAATGAAATCATGCTGGGAAGTCTGTATGATGTTTGTTTTTTTCTTTTTTGTTTTGGTGTCTACGCCTGTATTAGGTGATAATGCATCTAGTTGATTGCGGAAATGCTACGTTGTAAATGTTCCTTTGTATCCGGCTGTTAAGTAATAACCACTTAAATGGAATTTTGTGTCCGATTAGACATTTTTTACTAAACAGTAAAATGTTCCAGAAAAAAATATTCCTTTGGTTTACTCACTCGCATTTTCCGACTCGCGACTCGCATTTTCCGAACTGCAACTCGCATTTTCCGACTCCCAACTCGCAACTTGCAGAAAAGAAACCCTCTCCAATGATATGGTACAATCACAAGTACAAAACAATTAAACCTATTATAAGAATGATGAAAATAACATAAAAGTATCTGCCAAACTAGGGAATGGGAAAATTATAAGTCAATTCCGGAAATTATAAAAATTTTAATATGTTTATCCAATTGCATTCTAAGCTAAGCTTGAGGTGTAGATTTTCTATATATTGATGTTTACTTAAAGTTTACGAAAATAAAACCAACTTTAAAGTCTACTTTAGTTACTTATTTGTGACCCGATCTGGCAAAACCCTCTCTTTGTCGGCAATTCAAAATTCACGTAATCAGTCAAAATACGTCCAAATCGACTACCCTGGCAGATTACATGTTTTTGCATTTTTGAAATATTTCACTATCTAAGAATACGTCTACCTGATTTAAACTCCCGAAATTTAACTAAAATTATGAAAAAAGAGAGTTTTAAAAACATGTATTTTCCTCAAGCCTAACAATTTATTCACGATCTACGCTAAAATTTTGCGTAAATTCAGTTGAAAGTTGCCGAGTTTTACGACATTTTGATCGCCAGTTCGCTGCACAATGTTGAAAGGTCACACATCAAAATAAAGCTCATCCATTTGACATTCCAAATATGGAAGTTTTAGGGCGGAGTTTAAAGAAGGAACCAATGAAAACTTTGATTTACTATGACATCATTTCAGAAAATTCGGTTCTTCGAAGTTTCTGGAACAGCGAACTGCGTGTGTTGCTATGCGCATCATCGCAATAACAAACGTTATTGGTCAACGCGCTAGATGTTATACGCTCTACGCGCGGAAATAAAAAGTTGTTTACATTTTTGTGAGGTTATTTTTATTGTACACACAGCATGTCGTAAATTGGAATATAAACGATTTTAATATTCAAAGTAAAGTGTTCTGCAATAGCTGTAGTGTGTATTTGTTTATTCCATAGTAAAATAGACAAGTCAAAAACAATTCACGTCATAAATTCAATTGTATTTTCTAAATTTTTTTGGGCTAGTAGGCCCTAGGCCTAATTTTATTATGGTTGTAGGCCTACTACTACTGGGCCTAGCTTTATATTATTGTCAATAGTTTTATTTATACATTTTATATATCCAATCGGCTCTTAATCATTTATTTAATTTATTTTCCATTCCTTTCATATTAAATGTTTTTTTAAATCATTGGATTCAAGCCCAAACATCACAGCGAATCTTCCACGTTATAAAAAAAAACAAATGTAATCGTCAATACAGTGTAATGTTAGCTTGCAATTAGCTGTGACTCTGCAAGGCGCCTAACTTGTCTAGACTAACGCTAGCCCCCGTGTCGATGCACCGCTGCCATACACGGCCTGATGAACACCCATCATCAGTAGGTCTTATACAGGCGATGACGGCGAAAATCTGAATTGGCGCGCCTAGGCCTAGGCCTGCTTGGTTTTTTGCCGTTGATATCGTAAACACTTCCGAAACCAGTTAACATTAGCTTGGTAGTTATAATGCTGCTTTTCAATAGTGCAAAATAGTTAATTCGAGTGACCATAGTGTCCACGCTGCTGCTATATCGCACACACTTCCTGGTATGACGTCATTGTGCCTTAGACCAAAATAGCGCGTTGCTACGGAGTGAGTTTTCAGCGCGTATCAAAAAGAATTTCATTGCAAACTTCAAACGCGATTTTCTCGTAAACTAATTGAATGATTTGTAAGTTTTTAAAATATAATAACTTTTTAAATATTTACTCAATTTTTATGAAATAAACACCATTGCAAAGCTTATGATTCAAATAATCCAAATATATAAAAAAATACAAAATGAATATTTCCGACAAAAGTAGGGTTTTGCCAGATCGGGTCACATTTAATCTTTTAACAATAGCATCTTTTCAAACTATTCCTAATTCAAATGTAAAAGTTGGCTAACTTATTTATAGGTGTATAAAAGAATTGCTATTAATCATTGAACACTGGAGGCCATATTTGTATTGGGTTTCAACAGAAGCAAATTACTGTACTGTCATTTCAAGTTTTTGTTACAGGTTTACAATACATTGTTAATGTATAGGGCCTATAAATTAACCATGTATGGGCCTATACATTTACCATGTATCGGCCTATAAACAACACTCCTTCCTCTAAAAGAATGACAGCCTATCTGATACTTTCAAATGAAATTCATTTTATATATTGTATTGTGAATTTGATATTCTGCTGTTTTACCACTTGCTGTAGATTAGCATTGCAATGATACAGTTTTTTACAGGCACATGCTTTTTTTTATATATATATTTGGGAAAGTGCGAATCAATTCACTATCATTCTTAAAGGCAGCAATCCTGTTCACAAGAAAAACATATACACAAGATGCTCTACATAATAAAAGTCTTATTACGATTATTAATATTACAAGTCTATAAATTGTCATTAGAAAAATCCTGACAGGACTTGAACCCAGGACCCTTTAAAATCCTGACAGGACTTGAACCCAGTACCCTTCAATTGGTAGCCTAGCATCATAACCAACAAGCCACAACTCTACTCCTTTGAGGTATAACAAACAATCAAGTTTCTAATATTAGTAACCAACAAAGTTCTTTTTTATATTACCTAAAACAACATTCCTTCCTGATTATGAGTACACCTGGATTTTGAATAGTATGTATTTGATTTATTTAATATCACTGGTGCATTCGACCCTAAAAACCTCATAGGCCCCATGAGAGGACTAGCTGCCTACGAGTCTACTCCCTACATAATAAATAACAACATAAACAACTATAAATTTTACATTTTCGTGTCAGAATGTCAGGTTCCATAGTTGAACTATTCACTAAAAAAACTGACCTAGTATGTACTGTATGTACCTGTGTCTGATATTTTACTTTTATAAAAATCAATAGTAATGAATTATGTAAGACTTGCCATCAGTGTTGTTATGGTACCAAGTGTGCTACTGAATCATACTAATGTTAAGCTCTCTCTACACTGTCAAACTTTATGTAACAAAAAAATGTGATGTGCCCATATATGGACACGATGACGTCATATCACTACCATATTTGGGCACATCACACTTTTTATGTCAAACTAGGTTGATATTGTAGACATAGTTTTAATGATTATCTAATATTTTAAGCTTGTGATGATTAATTTTTGTTACCTTTTAAAATGTTTGGAATGTTTTTCCATCAAAGTTTATGCTGGCCTCTAATTTCCCAATATTAATTGATTATCCATTTTAAAGCCTGTTCTTTTTTTAAAGTGAAAATATAGGACAGCCAAGTTAAGTTGAGAATTAATGAATAAGGTCACTTTAGGTTGAAATTCGTACTATGAAATATATCAGTTGGTTTTAGACAATTCTAATCTCGGAATTTATAATCTATAAATTATGGAAATAGTATAATTTTTTTATTATAAATTGTGAAATCAGCAACATTTAGTTGATTTGAACCACTCCTTTAGGACACTACTATTTAGGGAACATCCCTTTTAAAGGGACACTATCCTGTGAAAATAAAGGAGGGCAATATAATGTGTTAACGCTATGGCTAACCCCTATTCAGGGGACACTGTGGTCCTGAAGGTGTCTCCTTAATAGAGGTTCCACTGGAAACTCTATCATATTCTTCTTACTGACTCACTCATTACGCAGAACAAACATTGCATTTGACCATTTGAAATGGTAACCAACATTATCACAGGTGTTTCATGCAACAATTTTTAAAGGTCCATGGAAGTGAGGAGAAGCCTGCTCAGCTGGTACCAATTCATGTTCATGGACACTTTGGCTGTGATATCCTTTCACTGTAAATGAGGTCATTATATTTTAAATTAAAGTCATGAATGATTAAAATATCAAATTTTATCAGCTGTCATTATCATAACTTCCAAGAGGAATTTTGAAGCAAAATGTTATAAAATCACAAAAGAATAAACAAAAGATGAGAATATTTAGTACAGGAAAGTTGTTCAACTAAAAATATAGGTCTTTTTGTTTGATATTCAATTCGGCACCTTATTTTTAAAGAATCTTAGGGCGCGTTTATACAACACGCTATTACACGCATATTCTACACGCCTACGAGAAGTGTGTTGTATAACAACAAAGAGATTCCGTGTAATGAGATTTTAATTGCAAAAAAGGCTACTTGGCTGAATCCTAAAATTTGGTGGATTCCCGGTCGCCGTTACCGTGTTGGAAGTGTCCTCAGGGTATATTTTGACCTCTCGTTAAAACAGGTCGTAATATCAATCATGTCATGCGACGTCTAACAAGATTGGGCCCATTTATTGCTGCTTCGCTGCCAGCAATCATCCTCCTACCACGTCTTACGCCTAGCCTGGTAGGGCCAACTCGTAGTGGTAGTAGGCCTCTATAGACTATCGTTTCCCACTCCAAACAGAATAAAAAATAACATCGCAAAAATCTTCTTCCATAGTGTATAGATGAAACAATGAAACCCTTAAAATAACTTTTATTAATTTAAATGAACCGAGAACAAAATAAACAACAATGCAAACGTGAACGAATACAATAATGAAAATGGTAAATACCGCGCGAATCATCGGACAGCGAGGAGGCGACGATGATTTGTTGACAACAACCCAGCCAACAATTCAATTCAAGCGATCAACGATTTGACCTTTTATCCTAGCATGCACTGCGTGTTGATGAAACTTCCGGTACAACACGGTATCGTGATTTCTAGTATAACAGCAAACGTTAAGGTGGGTTGACCTCGGTCCGAACAACACGCTAAAAATTTAAGCCGTGTTCAAATTTAGGGTGTTGTATAAACACGACCTTAGTTTAGATTACCTAAGGAACTGAAAAAACAAATTTTAATTCCTGGACACAGTAATGTTTTAACTACAGAGTAGTATTACCAATATCCTTTGATATAATATGAGACAATGACAGTGTTTTTTCCTCTTTTTCGTAAACACACTATCAAACTGTATGTGCCCATATATGGACATGATGATGTCATATCACCATCATATCTGGGTATATCACTACCATATATGGGCACATCACACTTTTTTTGTCAAAATGTAGACAGAGCTTTACATCTTCCTTCCTATATAAAAGAATATCATTTATATATATGAAGTACCATATACATATTCAATATATTAGCAACAGGTAATCATTGTTTCCAGGTTTTTCCGTCAACATTTTTTAAAGCCTACAGCAACTGTTTCAGCTGTTGCTATGTAATTAAGTTCATGGACATTCAACTCCCTTTGTTTCAAGTCTTTATAATGAGGGTCAGTCTTAATTTTAAAATAATTATTAAAATCTTTCGTAATTATACGTTTACATAGTCCAAATTGTACAGGAAATTGTTTTTTTTTTTTCAACTTGAATAGTTTTTACTTGTTGAAAATGTCTTATAAGTTTCTTAAAAAGCGTAACAAAAGAATGTGCTTCTATTTTCAAACATCTATTTTGTAAACATATAAAGATTACTTATTTATTTACTTAAATATACATATTAAAACTGAAACTGTACTCTGCTGGCACACTATCCCAACAAATCAGTACATAATTCATTAAATAATAATCGTCCTGTTTCTTGTGTTCCCCCTTTCTTTAAAAATATATTGTGAAAGGGGAAGTCAAATGCAGGGTTGTAAAATGTTTTGATCAGTGATAATTTCATCGAATATCTTACCAATGTATTGAATAGAGTATGAATACATAAGTGTTTTTATACAAGCAGATGTCTTCTGTTAAACTATCCTTGTTGTTATCACTCTATTCAGTATTTTATTGGCTTTTGAAGAGAAAGAATTAACATCCTTATGTTATTACTCATTCATGTAGCTTCACCACAACTCTTCCTGTCTCTCAGTCTGAGGTTTTTAAAATCAACTGATTTTTTTTATTGATTTCCAACTGATAACCACACTAAAAGAACATATTACCGTCTTTATTCGAATATTATTAATACCCTGGGCGTTTATTGTTCAGCAAGGGTTTTAGGGTGCGTTTATTCAAGGCTTTTATTGTATTATGGTAACATGTATAATCAAACCTCCTAGATATGTATAAAATACAACAATATCAAGAAGAGAATGATACAGTAAAAATTGTATCAAAATGCTTAGTAAATTGTAGCTCATGTCAATCAATGAATTACTTTACAAATGGAAATGTGTTGTAATACAATGTGGGGCATTTACTTGAGGAGTGAAGCATTTATTCCAAATGATGTTCTATGGTATGGGGAGGGGATGGATGTTTATTTATGGGAGAGGGGCCATATATTAAAAGTAGGGCATTTATTCGAATAAATATGGTATGTACTTTACTACATAACCTTACATCAAATATAGAAAACTGGTGATTAATTTCCAACCTAGCATATTATAATAATTAAATGTCTTTTAATTACCATAGTAAAAAATATTATATAGCCACAAAACTGACAAGGGCCAAGCCATAAAACTTTAGTAACTAATTTTATTTGACTTAATTATGCTAGAGACCTACATAGTTATATCCAGTACAGGCACGAAATCTCTATTAACCCCAAATCAGTCGGCCGACATTTTTCATAAGATTTATGAGGTGTTCAACAATATAGCTAGTAAAGTGATGTTACTGGCTTTTCGGTAACATTATTAGTTAATGCATCCCATATCTCATAAAGGACTACATAATTGTATTTAGAGCTTTCTACTTTGATAAATTTCCTTCCAATTGTTTTTTATTATTAGACCAAAGACACTTTGAAAAAATAAATGATATCGTTTTTTTTAAAAAGGCTTGAAAAGTTTTAATAGTTTTTGTATGGTTACAAGTATCACAAATAAATGCGAAATCCAGTATGTAAGAGTTTTTAAATTTGATTGGTTGGAGGTCAAAATTGTTGATGCATGACTTTCATATTGTAAGCATCGTACATTAATCTTGTACCTTCAGCTTTAGAAACGTAAGAGAGATCACTGTTCTAAAGCTCTGTCTACACTATGAAACTAGTTTGACAAAAAAGTGTGATGTGCCCAAATATGGTAGTGATATGCCCAAATGTGGTAGTGATATGACCTCATCATGTCCATATATGGGCACATCACATTTTTTCGTCACATAAAGTTTGATAGTGTAGACAAGACTTAAGAGGTGGCTTCTACTAATCTTTTTCTGGTTCAGACCTATGGAGTTGTATGCTACGTACGATAAAAAAGCATAACTCTTATTGTATTGTGGATTGATTGACCAAGATTTTATTATATCAATTAAATTATCAATAAAAATATCTGATAAAGCTCTTGATCATCTTTTCTATTTTAGGAATGCCATAAACTTTTTTTGTTTAATGTCTTAATCAATGTAATTATTTCAGTAAAGATAAATTCTTAAGGATTATTGCAAAGATTTAAGAACAACTTCACTGACCAGTGAGCAGCGTCGTCAATTTGAGAAGCACATCTCAAATAGATTTAGATAGGATTGTCTTGAAGTATTTAAGAACGTACAAGCCATCTATCACAGATATCACATTACATTAAACAGATTAAGCATGATTTCAATGGGATTATTCAATTCAATTCATCATTTATTTTAGAATCTTGTATTCGTTTCATTACCGACGAGCTTCTAGGTTTTTACTGTACTGATCTTAATAGTCCTGTGCATTCATCAAGTTGAGCTTATCAAGCATCGCTGTGCCATGAGGTCTTTCTAATTGGGTTCTTTAATCAAATTTTAAACATACCATTACAGATATTCAAGTTATAATTTTTTAATTTTTGGTTATCCGCAACGAAGTTGCAGGATAACCTCTTGTGATTGTACGAAATCATCATCATTTGGTTATCCGCAACGAAGTTGCAGGATAACCTCTTGTGATTGTACGAAATCATCATTGGTTATCCGCAACGAAGTTGCAGGATAACCTCTTGTGATTGTACGAAATCAACCTGTATGATTTTTGTGTAACGCTTTTCTCTAAAACTCGCAAACATAACATTTCGGTAACTATCTTAACATATTGACATTTACGTAACGTCGTCAAGCGAAGCTTTTCATGACGTTTACAATTGCGCAACGTGACTTACGCGCGATTTAACGATTTTGTCGTATTTAACATAGCTCGACAACCAAATAACATTTCAACTTGAAACTTTGCAAAAGTTTAATTTATATCATGCGCTAACTTTCTGTTGAAAAAAAATTCCGTGTTTTACACAAAGTTAGGCGCGCACGCGCATTTAAAATTTCAAAATGCGCAAAATTAATTTCTAATCAACTTTCTACGCGTTTCATGTCGTTTTAAGCATGTCAAAAATTCCCACGCGTGCGCACATTTTTACGTGTGCGGTGCGCACGTAGCATTGAAAACGTATTTTTTTCGCGTGATTTATGTTTTTCCAGCCTTTTCTAGTAATTTTACAAAATTTTAAACAATTTCGACTTAAAGATACGTCATACGAGCACGTCGAATTGGACAATTTGCGCGCGTTTCTTATGAAAAGGTTAAAAAATTCGTTTAAAATATGCCTTTTTTTAAACAGTCGTAATTTCTAAACTAGACGGTCAACTTTTTATGGATGGCATATTCTGGAAGTAGATGAGTTGTAGATATCGGATCAGGTATTAATATGGCTAACCAGACATTGTGACGTCATCGTATGGCCACGCGAATATAAAATTTAGGATTTTTGTATCTTTCGTCATAGCTCATCACATTGAATAGAGCGCATCTCCACTTATCCGTTTTTCATTTTCACCCCGATTTTGATATTGTCTGGGGCAATCAACTATCTTTCGCATGAGTAAAAAATATTTTAATTTTTTTGACGTCATCATGCCTAAAAATTTAAATCACGTGTGGCATCAATTTCATCTTTACAGTAAATTTTAATCTGTTATAGCTCGTAAGAATAAAATGTGATAATCACGATTAAAACTTTTTCTGGAAGCTATTGGATTGTAGATACGAAATTATGTAAAAATGTTGCCAATCGGATGTTGTGACGTCATCATATGGCCAGTTAAATAAAAAAGGTCGTATTTTCATCTTTTGCGTCATAATTCATTACATTTAAAAGAGCGCGCATCAATATTTCACGTATTCAAATTTCTTCTACACGCTAATACGTTGTTGCTGAGATAATTTCCTTTCGGAATTGCTACCTTCGCGTTTCATTTTAAAACCGTCAACATGTTAAAAATTGCAATAAATAGCGGGTCCCGTAATTTCACCTATTCTACACTGTATGTGATATGGATACAGATTATACTGTGTATACTATATGAATTTAAATAATAAAATTCAGCAATAACAACATATCATATTCTTCAGTTCAGGTCATAATGCCAACGTGAACACTTCCTTTTGTCCTCAACCTATCCCCTTAATGTTAATGTTGCACCACTTGCGCGGCGGATAACCAAACTCGTCAAAGTGACGAGTTACATGTCTAGTCTTTTTTTTCATCTTCTTTCTTTCTGTATGATTTTTGTGTAACGCTTTTCTCTAAAACTTGCAAACATAACATTTTGTTAACTATGTTAACATTTTGACATTTATGTAACGTCGTCAAGCGAAGCTTTTCATGATGTTTACAATCGCGCAACGTGACGTACGCGCGATTTAACGATTTTCTCGTATTTAACATATGTCGAAAACCAAATAATATTTTAAAGTGAAACTTTGCAAGAGTTTAATTTATATCATGCGCTAACTTTCTGTTGAAAAAAAATTGCGTGTTTTACACAAAGTTACGCGCGCACGCGCATTTAAAATTTCAAAATGCGCAAAATTAATTCATAATCAACTTTCTACGCGTTTCATGTCGTTTTAAGCATGTCAAAAATTCCCACGCGTGCGCACATTTTTACGTGTGCGGTGCGCACGTAGCATTGAAAACGTATTTTTTTCGCGTGATTTATGTTTTTCCAGCCTTTTCTAGTAATTTTACCAAATTTTAAACAATTTCGACTTAAAGATACGTCATACGAGCACGTCGAATTGGACAATTTGCGCGCGTTTTTTATGAAAACGTTAAAAAATTCGTTTAAAATATGCCTTTTTTAAAACAGTCGTAATTTCTAAACTAGACGGTCAACTTTTTGTGGATGGCATTTTCTGGAAGTAGATGAGTTGTAGATATCGGATCAGGTATTAATATGGCTAACCGGACATTGTGACGTCATCGTATGGCCACGCAAATATAAAATTTAGGATTTTTGTATCTTTCGTCATAGCTCATCACATTGAATAGAGCGCATCTCCACTTATCCGTTCTCCATTTTCACCCCGATTTTGATATTGTCTAGGTCAATCAACTATCTTTCGCATGAGTTAAAAATATTTTAATTTTTTTGACGTCATCGTGCCTAAAAATTTAAATCACGTGTGGCATTAATTTCATCTTTACAGTAAATTTTAATCTGTTATAGGTCGTAAGAATAAAATGTGATAATCACGATTAAAACTTTTTCTGGAAGCTATTGGATTGTAGATACGAAATTATGTAAAAATGTTGCCAATCGGATGTTGTGACGTCATCATATGGCCAGTTAAATAAAAAAGGTCGTATTTTCATCTTTTGCGTCATAATTCATTACATTTAAAAGAGCGCGCATCAATATTTCACGTATTCAAATTTCTTCTACACGCTAATACGTTGTTGCTGAGATAATTTCCTTTCGGAATTGCTACCTTCGCGTTTCATTTTAAAACCGTCAAAATGTTAAAAATTGCAATAAATAGCGGGTCCCGTAATTTCACCTATTCTACACTGTATGTGATATGGATACAGATTATACTGTGTCTACTATATATGAATTTAAATAATAACATTCAGTAATAACAACATATCATATTCTTAAGTTCAGGTCATAATGCCAACGTGAACACTTCCTTTTGTCCTCAACCTATCCCCTTAATGTTAATGTTGCACCACTTGCGCGGCGGATAACCAAACTCGTCAAAGTGACGAGTTACATGTCTAGTCATCTTTTTGGTTATCCGCAACGAAGTTGCAGGATAACCTCTTGTGATTGTACGAAATCATCATCATCATCATCTTTTTCTTAATCTTCTTTCTTTCTGTATGATTTTTGTGTAACGCTTTTCTCTAAAACTTGCAAACATAACATTTTGTTAACTATGTTAACATTTTGACATTTATGTAACGTCGTCAAGCGAAGCTTTTCATGATGTTTACAATCGCGCAACGTGACGTACGCGCGATTTAACGATTTTCTCGTATTTAACATATGTCGAAAACCAAATAACATTTAAAAGTGAAACTTTGCAAAAGTTTAATTTATATCATGCGCTAACCTTCTGTTGAAAAAAAAATGCGTGTTTTACACAAAGTTACGCGCGCACGCGCATTTAAAATTTCAAAATGCGCAAAATTAATTTCTAATCAACTTTCTACGCGTTTCATGTCGGTTTAAGCATTTCAAAAATTCCCACGCATGCGCACAATTTTACGTGTGCGGAGCGCACGTAGCATTGAAAACGTATTTTTTTCGCGTGATTTATGTTTTTCCAGCCTTTTCTAGTAATTTTACCAAATTTTAAACAATTTTGACTTAAAGATACGTCATACGAGCACGTCGAATTGGACAATTTGCGCGCGTTTTTTATGAAAACGTTAAAAAATTCGTTTAAAATATGCCTTTTTTAAAACAGTCGTAATTTCTAAACTAAACGGTCAACTTTTTGTGGATGGCATTTTCTGGAAGTAGATGAGTTGTAGATATTGGATCAGGTATTAATATGGCTAACCGGACATTGTGATGTCATCGTATGGCCACGCAAATATAAAATTTAGGATTTTGTATCTTTCGTCATAGCTCATCACATTGAATAGAGCGTATCTCCACTTATCCGTTTTCCATTTTCACCCCGATTTTGATATTGTCTAGGTCAATCAACTATCTTTCGCATGAGTTAAAAATATTTTAATTTTTTTTACGTCATCGTGCTTAAAAATTTAAATCACGTGTGGCATTAATTTCATCTTTACAGTAAATTTTAATCTGTTATAGCTCGTAAGAATAAAATGTGATAATCACGATTAAAACTTTTTCTGGAAGCTATTGGACTGTAGATACGAAATTATGTAAAAATGTTGCCAATCGGATGTTGTGACGTCATCATATGGCCAGTTAAATAAAAAAGGTCGTATTTTCATCTTTTGCGTCATAATTCATTACATTTAAAAGAGCGCGCATCAATATTTCACGTATTCAAATTTCTTCTACACGCTAATACGTTGTTGCTGAGATAATTTCCTTTCGGAATTGGTACCTTCGCGTTTCATTTTAAAACCGTCAACATGTTAAAAAATTGCAATAAATAGCGGGTCCCGTAATTTCACCTATTCTACACTGTATGTGATATGGATACAGATTATACTGTGTATACTATATATGAATTTAAATAATAAAATTCAGGAATAACAACATATCATATTCTTCAGTTCAGGTCATAATGCCAACGTGAACACTTTCTTTTGTCCTCAACCTATCCCCTTAATGTTAATGTTGCACCACTTGCGCGGCGGATAACCAAACTCGTCAAAGTGACGAGTTACATGTCTAGTTCTTAATCTTCTTTCTTTCTGTATGATTTTTGTGTAACGCTTTTCTCTAAAACTTGCAAACATAACATTTTGTTAACTATGTTAACATTTTGACATTTATGTAACGTCGTCAAGCGAAGCTTTTCATGATGTTTACAATCGCGCAACGTGACGTACGCGCGATTTAACGATTTTCTCGTATTTAACATATGTCGAAAACCAAATAACATTTTAAAGTGAAACTTTGCAAAAGTTTAATTTATATCATGCGCTAACCTTCTGTTGAAAAAAAATTGCGTGTTTTACACAAAGTTACGCGCGCACGCGCATTTAAAATTTCAAAATGCGCAAAATTAATTTCTAATCAACTTTCTACGCGTTTCATGTCGGTTTAAGCATGTCAAAAATTCCCACGCATGCGCACATTTTTACGTGTGCGGAGCGCACGTAGCATTGAAAACGTATTTTTTTCGCGTGATTTATGTTTTTCCAGCCTTTTCTAGTAATTTTACCAAATTTTAAACAATTTTGACTTAAAGATACGTCATACGAGCACGTCGAATTGGACAATTTGCGCGCGTTTTTTATGAAAACGTTAAAAAATTCGTTTAAAATATGCCTTTTTTAAAACAGTCGTAATTTCTAAACTAAACGGTCAACTTTTTGTGGATGGCATTTTCTGGAAGTAGATGAGTTGTAGATATTGGATCAGGTATTAATATGGCTAACCGGACATTGTGATGTCATCGTATGGCCACGCAAATATAAAATTTAGGATTTTGTATCTTTCGTCATAGCTCATCACATTGAATAGAGCGCATCTCCACTTATCCGTTTTCCATTTTCACCCCGATTTTGATATTGTCTAGGTCAATCAACTATCTTTCGCATGAGTTAAAAATATTTTAATTTTTTTTACGTCATCGTGCTTAAAAATTTAAATCACGTGTGGCATTAATTTCATCTTTACAGTAAATTTTAATCTGTTATAGCTCGTAAGAATAAAATGTGATAATCACGATTAAAACTTTTTCTGGAAGCTATTGGACTGTAGATACGAAATTATGTAAAAATGTTGCCAATCGGATGTTGTGACGTCATCATATGGCCAGTTAAATAAAAAAGGTTGTATTTTCATCTTTTGCGTCATAATTCATTACATTTAAACGAGCGCGCATCAATATTTCACGTTTTCAAATTTCTTCTACATGCTAATACGTTGTTGCTGAGATAATTTCCTTTCGGAATTGCTACCTTCGCGTTTCATTTTAAAACCGTCAACATGTTAAAAATTGCAATAAATAGCGGGTCCCGTAATTTCACCTATTCTACACTGTATGTGATATGGATACAGATTATACTGTGTATACTACAGTATATATGAATTTAAACAATAAATTTCAGCAATAACAACATATCATATTCTTCAGTTCAGGTCATAATGCCAACGTGAACACTTCCTTTTGTCCTCAACCTATCCCCTTAATGTTAATGTTGCACCACTTGCGCGGCGGATAACCAAACTCGTCAAAGTGACGAGTTACATGTCTAGTCTACCATTATATACATACTATAGTAAAATAAATTTAACAATATACAAACAGCATGGATGGTGGATGCCAGAATTGTTAGGGTAGATGGCAAGATTTTTAAACAGTGATAGGAGGTTACATTCTGAGTCCTGTATTATGTGTTGGTACATGGAAGCTTTAGAAATGGACTGTGTATACCAGTATTAATTAATATTTAACTAGGCCATCACACTTTTACTACTTCAATACATGCATGCAAAAATACATCATTTAAAAAATATTAAACAATTGATCCTTTTAAAGCTAATTTAGTATTTAAAATAACTTAAAATCACCAATAACAACAATTTCTATAATTTCATTCATTATATTCAAACATAAAATGTATATACACGATGATCAGTCAAGTATGACAATGATGTGTTTTTCTTTATTGTTAAGGAATTTGTTTAATTTGTATCAAGTAAGTATTTCTATTATGTAGTTAAATCACATTTCCTCAGGGGATTATGTAAATTTAAGTATGAAGAATCATGATGTCTCGCATGCCACGCTGTCAAATTATATCTATAAAATAATCATATATACAAACAACTGATGAATAACCCATCATATCATTTCAAACAGTTCTAAATTAACTGACGTTCTCTTGGATAGTTTTAAATTGTCGTACAGGAATAAGTACCTTGCAGCTATTAATATTACTTCTCATTTCATCATATTTTCTATAATATTGTGTAACAACTGTTCATTATTTTCATCATTGTTTTATAAATGATTTGTTAGTTTTAAATGTTTGCTGAAAGCTATTAGACATTGACATTTCTATAAAATAGTAAAAGGTTAGCAGCATAAAACATGAAAAATACCTGTAAATACACATTTCTAAACAGTTTTTCCTTTTAATTTTTTTAACTGACTAAAACTGATGTTATACTGACTGTAAAACTGATGTTATACAAGATAAGGAATTTCACTCTTCACTGGTTATTCTGATTAACTGTGCATTCAATTCAATTCAATTCATTTCCACAATACACAATAACATACAGGATAATAAATACAATCAAGTAATCATTAATACAAATACGAAAAGAAAAAAAAACAAAACATAAACTAATAATAACAAGGCCAACAGCCATAAGTCGCGTGCTAAAACGCATAGTGATACCGGACCGACAGACAGACCGACCGACCGACATAGTGAACTATAGAGTCGCATCCACACGACTAAAAACTGTATGCTTGTCTGAGTTACTGTTCTATAAATGAATATGAATAATACTATCACAGGGATTTCAACAGTTTTTTAATCGAGCGAACACTTAAACATACTGTCAAAAGGGGTCAGCACACACATAACATCTAGTGCTCTGCCTGGACCTCCCCTGTGTTAATTTCAAACTTCAATTTCATACTTGTTATTATGTTGTTTGTGTTCTCTGTTTACCATCTAATATTTAAGCGTGGTTCCCACTAGCGACGCAACACAAGGACGTAACGCAACGCAAGTGAATTGACCAATCACAAGCGATGGCTTATTCGCTTGTGATTGCTAACTGTCTATAACTTCGCTTGTCATTGGTTAAAACGCTTGCGTTGCGTTTACGTCCTTGCGTTACGTTCTAGTGGGAACCAAGCTTTAAGAATGAACATATAATTAGCTTTGTCTTGTTATTTGTTTATTATAATAAATCATTGTTGGGTCTACACAAATTGGAATTCATTTTTATGATCACTAAAAAGGCTATTGAGTCTACTTGACAAGAAAAATGAAGTATTTGCAGTTATAACGTTTATAAATGATGTAAAAATCTATGACATCAATTTTGGATATCTTTTTATAAATTCATTATTAATGTATACTGTACATATTTTCACTCACATGAACTAAACCAGGTTGTCAAAACCATGCTGTTTTACCCTCAGTGACAAAAACAATGAATTATTTGTAATTTTCCAAACATCAATGAATTAACTAAACAATAAAACTCGCGAGAGATAAATTGATTTAACTGATAAATTTTCACAATGAATCTTTATCTATGCATTTACTTAATTCTCTACAACGTTCTATGGAGAGAGATTTATCATTTTTATGGCTTTTGAAATGATCTGAAAAGTTATTCAATAAAAAAGGGTATTATTACAAGTCCTTTGGGATGCTATTTATTCTTGATGACTATTCATTTCATTATAGCCTTCCTGCTTATTTCATTTACTATAGTTCACTAGGAATAGTATACTATATAATGCGTGCAGTGTAATAAAAATGCCATGTACTATTTATTGTTTTATTTTTATATTTACATTTTCTTGTTTTTATATTATTATTAGGTTATATGCATTATCATGCATATAACCTCTTGATTCTGTCAAAATCTTTATTTATTTATTCTTTCCTTAGCACTATTTTGTCCGTGAATTATCTTGATATCAGTTTCATCTATCTAAGTCAATTTTTCAGAGTATATTCCTTATGGCCAGGAATCGATGTGGTTATATTTTCACGATGCGTAATCAAAAATTACGCGGTCTACGCGCGATTTTACGAAATCACGTTTGTAATCATATCTTCACAAGCATGAATCACAATTAAACAAAATTTGGTACTCATAAATTTCAGGTCATATTTCATCATATGGCAATACAATTACGTGCGTAGCGCATATAACGCTTGCGTACGCGCGCTTAAAATGTTCAAAATTGTCAAAATTTATTTTCGATGAAATTAGAGTACGTTTCAGGCAATTTTAAGCGTTTAAAAAATTGCCATGAGTGCGCAGATTTTTGCATGCGCACTGCGCGTTATACGTTAATGCGCACTCTTTTTGTCCGATTTCGGTTGTACAACCTTTCTTTAATAATATCATCATATTTTATTCACTTTTCAACGCGTAATTGCCTTATACGAGCACGTCAAAAGTGACAGGCTACGCACGTGTAAGTTAACAAAATGGTGAAAATATGCTAAATTTTAAAATTAATATAGATCGTCAGAATGCTCGGGAACACATATTTTTTATTTAATTTTCTTGAAGTGTATGTATCTTATGTATGATTTATTATTAAACTAAGGGAACAAAAGTTGATTAAGCCATAATTAATTGCATATTAAATTTAAAAAAATTCATTTCGACAATCAAACAAATTATGACATTTTCTTAGGCCAAAATAACAAACTTAACATTAACTTTCTTCCTTCAAAAGTTCATATATTAAAGTTAAAAGTATATAGTTTGACAGTGCATCATTTTTGTACATTTTTAGAGATGTCATCATAGTAAAAAATTATAATTCATTGCGGTATGTAATAATCTATCTGCACCAAAGTGGTTACTGCATAGTAAATACACGGAGGAATTTTTCTACAATTTTTAGTCAGTTGTGTATGGCTCGGTGGTGTGTGCTCGTGTCTATGGCACTCAAGGTACCGAGATCGAGTCTCACCTTGGGAAACGAAATAAATTTTTTTTTTTATTATCCGTATTGTTTGTTCAAATTTATTTCTTAGTGTATATATTATACACATGATTTATAATGAAATCTAGATAAAAAATAACTTATGTCTTTATTATTATGTAACAGCAAATGTGGTTTATGACATTATACGCAGAGGGATCTTTGATCGGATTGTGATACCGGCTATTGTATTCGCGTTAGCAAGGTCCTATCATATATTATATATTATTTAAAGAATCTGAGAAAATCAATGAATCAAAATATCTTTTAAAAATAAATTATCTTTATTTTAATAATCAATGCATATAACCTATAATTCGTCATAGTGACGAATTAAATCTAGTTATTATTTATTATTTTATCTAGAACTTTTGACAATTTTAGGTTGTGTAACAATTTTGATTCACAAATCCAAAGTGAATAAATTAATAAAGTAAATTTTATCAAAAAATAATTTGTCAAAATAATCATTAATTGTTTATTTTTGTAATTTTTCTAGAATGGTTCTAAACATCTTCAACAAGGTATGATGTCACAGATCACATGCGGCATTATTCTCATCAGTCTTCGTTTATATCTGATGGGAAACACAACACCAGAGTTCTCTCCGTCCGACAATCCTGCCTCTGATTCAAATAGTTCTCTAACAAGATCATTGACTTTCCACTATCTTCCTGCGTTTAATATATGGCTCATGCTATGCCCGTACAAACTGAGCTTTGATTGGTCGATGGAAGCTGTACCTTTGATTACGTCGCTTCTAGACATACGCAATATGGCTACGGTTTCTATGTATATAATACTTGTTTACACTGTAATATATTGTGTACATGGACTTGATGCGTTGCAACAACCGTCATCTCCAATTTCTATTCACAAGCAATCTGAATCTTTTAATAAAGTACATTTAAAACTTTCTAACGGTCATAAAAATAATCATCATTATGATTCAAAGGGTAATGGGCATTATAAAGGAGAAATTGCTTTGCGCAAACGATGTTCGCCTTATCGGTTAAATCAAGAAATTGGTGCTTTATCATTCTTAGATATATTTTCATCAGAAAAAATTTATATAAAAAACGAAGAGCGTAGATCGTTAAACGTGATGCTAATCGGTTTATCACTACTAGTCTTTCCGTTTCTTCCTGCAACAAATTTATTTTTCTACGTTGGATTTGTCGTTGCCGAACGAATTTTGTACATTCCAAGCATGGGACTTTGTCTATTGGTCGCCGAAGGTTCTTATCAACTCTGGAAACGAAACCAAGAAACAGGAAAAAAGTTGATTGTTTTAGCATCCATCTTTATTTTGGTACTATTTGGCTTTCGAACAATAATACGAAACCGGGATTGGCATAATGAGGAGGCCCTCTATAGATCAGGAATTGATATTAATCCAGCAAAAGGTAAAATAATCATTTTGCTCAACATATATCTGTATATTTTGAAAGACTAATTAAAAGAATATATTATTATGCAAGCTGGTTTGTTGCATTATAAAGTTTATTTTAATACATTATATAGCTCCAGCCATATTGTGTAATGAAAACCATATGTCTATTGCAATTATTGTAATAATCGCATAAAAGAGACGCCAAATATAGTGAAGGAGGCAATTTATTATAAAATCCAATCTAATATTAATTTATATAAAATCAAGGTTGTTGACATTTTAAAGTAAAATACTTTTTTCAGTTGTTTCTTGACATTTTTTATCAGATGGTCAATATCATAGAAATTTTTGATTGCTATATGTTTTTTTATTTTTAGCATATGGAAATCTAGCCAACATTTTAAAAAGTAAGGGAAGGTTAAAAGAAGCAGAAAATGCATACAGAAGTGCCCTCTCATTTAGAAGTAACATGGCAGA
This sequence comes from Antedon mediterranea, assembly GCF_964355755.1. Classification (NCBI taxonomy): domain Eukaryota; kingdom Metazoa; phylum Echinodermata; class Crinoidea; order Comatulida; family Antedonidae; genus Antedon; species Antedon mediterranea. The sequence goes on along the minus strand of NC_092671.1, from coordinate 17,319,147 downwards.
TGTACACTATAACTTGTGAGTTAATTATTAATAATAATTATTAATTTAATAAGTTCAGAATAGTAATAGGTTCAAATCACTTATTTTATTTTTTTGTACGATATATGTGATCTCTGAAAATGAGTTTTGTCCTGATGGATATTCATTGTACTGCATTGTGCCATATAGAGAATAGCATTATTAAAAACCTAAATCAGTGTTGTGATAACTCCTGTAACCATGCCAAATTTGAAAACAACACTGATTTAATAAATAAATTGCAGATGGATTGTTTGACGTATTAATATGGCCAATAATTTCTGAATGCACATTTCAAAGAAACATAACATAGTCAAATTAGAAAGTGGCCAGCACAAACGAAGTAAGCATCGACCCCATTGGTTTAGGAGGCAGTTGCGTACAAAGACTTAGGAACATAGTCTATTATATATTATATTTTCAAGGAAGAAAATTATTAAGAAAATCTGGAACTTTATACAGGAAGTCTGTTTGCTATTGCATTTTCATCATCAACTTATGTTACAGGCAATATGTTTATGTTGCCTTATTACTTGTATGGCAATTTGAAATTATTAATACTCCCTAAAGTACAATTTCAATTTCCAACCTCTAACACATAATTATAAAAATACATATAAACTAGATCTCTAGGGCTTATTTTACCCCCACTTCAATAAAGGTACCTATTTTTCTCCTGGGATTTTTATATATTGTTGAAATGCAAATTGCAAAGTTCTATATCAATGTTTAACAATTTGATTAAGAAAAAAAAAGAGATTTAGAAAAAGTACTTTGCCATTAGAATCGATGGACCAAATTTTGTAACGTTAACGAGCCGTAAATACATAATTAAACATTGATTGTTAATGGGGTAAAAAAAAAACTAATCTTCACTAGGAATTTTCATTCCATATTCATAGAAATGTCCTATTTCATGCAGTAATGTTTTAAACATGTTAATTAGATTCAAATTAATTGCAAAATCAAATTACATGTGTACCAAATTAGCACTTTTTAAATTACCCCGCAGCTACAAGCTTACCCTGTTTTGTATTCATTAATTTTCGCACAATTATTAGTGCAAAACCTTTTCTCACTACACATTACTGTTATCGTAATTAATGGCCTAAGCAAACTTTATTAAACATTATTGATTTTTTTTGTATTGTAAGAAACATAATAATTATGTTTTGTGGGCTGGGAAATATGAATTTGTGAGATAGATTGGTGAGACTTGATTGGTCAAGCGTTTGGTTCACCCAACACGTTTCTTCAGGCTGATATTCTGTACTTGCAGTTATGTTGTCATCAAAGTAATCATTAACAATAATAATACTAAGTGATGTTGTATTGGAATGGTAATTATTACAATTACATAGATGTAATAGTACAGTGATCTTTCTGATATTAAACATGTAAATGATATCTGCATAGTAGCGTTCAGGTTGGAATGCTTTCAACTTCCACTCTTCCATTTTTTAGTCAAGTGTATCTTATTTTTGTTTAGTTTTGGATGACATTTTTATATTTGGCAAAATATTATTATATTTTGAGGAAAGTATTCAGAAATTGAAAAATAAACAAAATATTTATAAACTCTACTGCCGATAAAAAGTTAATTTTTAATGATTTATATAAATTTTTTTTTGGAATAGAGGAATATTGTTACAAGAAAGTGAGAGATATCAAGAAGCAATACATAGTTATCGCATGGCCATAAGATGTCGTCCAAGACTTGCAAGTGAGTATACATTGAATAAACAAGAAATATTTTTTGAAAAAAAATTTCCTTTGAATGTGCTTTTCTAAAATATGCATCCTAGAGCCCCATGCTTCTCATTTGAATCACGGAGAAATTCCTTCATGTTTAAATGCACTTTATTTTCATATGGTTCTCAAGTATGTGCCTACTGTAGGTATTTATGTAATGCCCAAAGAGTTCATATAATGATTGGCTAGAGGGCAGTCTCCAATGTTATTGCAGTTTTAAAAAGTGATTCTTCATGGAGAAGAGGACCAGACAAAATGGCGGCTGGATTCTACCATTTCATATCGCTAGTTATTTTCCCCTACACAGTCACACACTATGCCTGTGTTACAAGTATGTAGAGTGTATAAATGCGAGAATAATTCTCGTATGCAAAAACGCCAGGTAGTTTACCAAGAAATTATATTTCTTTCATTACAATTAACAATATCATTACTGTATTTCTATGAAAGGTTCACTGTGCGTTAAAAAAAACATGTGTTCTGATTTATGTGTTTTATTTATATATGACTGTAAATAATAATTGAACTACAGCGGCCATCTTGAGTGGTCCCTCTCCCTTGGAATCACTTTGTGTCTTTACAGTTAATGATCTAGTATATCTATGGAAGTGCCCCTTTTTGGAAAATCTGCCTCAATATTTATCTCATTTGGATGTTTATGTTACAATTGAATAAACTTCCAGTTCTAAGTGTATTCTATATGATCAAATAAGCACTGTATTTAGTTAAGCTTAAATTCATTTGTAACTCATCTGTAAGCCTAGATAGCGCGACTACTCAAATAAGAAAAAACCAAGTGTATTAAATATGGTGCTTTGTTGTATTTCTCTCATGTTGGAAAAGTTATTTATTAAAATGAGATTTTGGTTAATTTGTTTACCTTTTTACCATTCGGAACCTAGTGGAATGAGCTGTTAGCATGTTTCTCAGCATTATATGGAGGGTGACTAGTTTCTTTCCTCCTTAGTATGTTTCAACTCTATTTACAGCTCAGTGTATTGGAAGTTGTTTTTGAGATTTGAACATGGGTCTTTCTGTCTTCACTTGGCTACCAGTCCTGAGTTTATAATTTATTTAACAGTTACCTTGTGATTATTCTGTACCTAAGCCTGTGTATAGACATGTAAGGGCAGCTAAATCATTGAGTTGAAAATATAACAAAGTTATTGATGGATAAAATACTGTCTCATAAAGTTTACATAATATCAAAAATGTACAATTCTCTACAGATATATCTAAAAATTCATGTCAATGAATTTTAAAACATTTTATCTATGTATTCTGATTTTAAATTTACAAGGTTTATTCAAACATGAGTGTGTAGCATATTTTAAGTTTTTGCCTTTAGCTATACTCTGTGGATAAACTGTACAATTGAAATAAAATATGGGGAAATGGCCATATTTTAATACTTGTAGGTGAAATGTAGTAAATGCACATTAATTAATTAGCATGGCGTTCTATGGCATATGTTTGTTTCCCAAAAATCATGGCCTTTGAACATATTCCCCAGTCTTTGAAACACAAGGTGGTAAAACCATAATAGAGAAGTATATCAAACTGTATGTAATAAAAAAATTGTGACATGCCCATATATGGACATGATGATGTCATATCACTACCATATTTGGGCATATCATACTTTTTTTTGTCAAACTAGTTTGATAGTGTAGACAGAGCTTTATACAATTTTTCCTACTGCACACATCCATACACATGTATCAAAATGACCGGAATTTAGGTTTTAAGCTCTGTCTACACTATCAAACTTTGTGTGACAATGAAATGTGATGTGCCCATATATGGAGATGATGTCATATTACTACCATATTTGGGCATATCACTACATATTTGGACATCACACTTTTTTTGTCAAACTAGTTGGATAGTGTAGACGGAGCTCTAAACTACATTTGGTTCAACCTAAGGCAGATATCTTGGTGCTTTATTTACTATTGTATGCATTTCCTTTTTTAAACAACCAAGGAAAATGTTGGAAAAACTGGAGCTAACTATGAATAATTCCATACATAGGTGCATATTTGAATCTGGGAATGGTGTTTGCAACACTTGAGAAGTTTGATGATGCTGAAGAGGAATATCGTCGTGCTATTGCAATAGACAGCAAAGGGCTAAAGGATCCAAGAAGCCATATGAACGCTGTCATGTCAGCGATGTTTAACTTGGGAAAATTGTTACATGACCAGGCAAAATATGACGTAAGAAATTTCAATATATATTTATTTACATATCTGTATTGCAGTAGAACCTAATTAAATGGATAATTTCGGGACCCAACAAAGTGTTCCGAGCACAACCTTGCCAATTACAGGATGGATAACCTATTTTATAATTTATCGTGCTTATAAACTACGTCTGAATTGAGGCTTAGAGAGTGGAATTGAAAGAGTTGTTAGTTACAACCCTGGCACTAGGTCAGGATTAAACCCTGGATCTTGGGATTGGAAGGCAAGCATGTTAACCACCAAGCTACATCTCCATAGTACATGAATAAGGGTTGGCTGTAGTATTAAAACTTGTATTGCCCTTCGTTCATTTCATAAGAACGTGTCCCCTTAATATGGTGTCTCCTTTAATAGTGTGTTTCCTGAATATTGATGTCTTAAAGGAGAGGGGTTTTACCATATAATGTTTTTTCTAACCTTTTTTTTGGAAGCTTTAGTTCCAAATTGTATTCATGGCTATAAAAGCAAGCTGAAGTAAACTCCTTAAGAATAATTCATGTTATAGGGAAAAACTTTTCTGACCATTCATGTATTTTTATTGATTTGTATACATGGACTGATTCTGGATATTGACAAATTCCATTTTTCATCATTAAGTTCTGCAAAAGACCAAAATTTACAAATCAGAATCAATTCTAGCAAGAAATAATTTTTATTCCGGATAGTCTCATGCGTAATGATTCACTATTTTTCTGTCCTGTATGAATGTTATCACATTATCAACAAATTTTATAGCTGATGTCTGAAACAAATAATATATATTGGTAAATAGAGTGGATTGCAACAGTGTAGAGAGTATTGTCACTTGCATCCTCATCGTACAAACGTGTGATATATATTCAAGAGTTATCACACATATGTGTAACTATAGATCTCGTAAGACTACTCAAAAGACACTAATGTAAGCAGGTTGTAGCTATAAAAAACATAGAAGCTGATTTAATGTTTCTGACTAAAGTTCCATTATATTTCAAACTTAATTTGCTCATCATAAGAAATATATATGTGAATAAATAATGTATGATTTAATGGTCAAAAGTTTATTACTGAAGGTCATTTCATTTTGAGATTATATAAAAAGTATATATATATATATTTTTGCTTGTATCTTGAGCATTATGATTTGTGTAAAAGATTGTATGTAGTAACTTAATCTATTTAATGAGAAAATGCTGCATATTCTTTCTGAGGAGTGTGAAGGGTGTTTATCCAAAATTGTTTTATCAAACTAAAGTGTTATCTAAAAGTTTGTTATCAAACATTACTAACACTGGAATTTTTATTTTATTTTATTTTATTTTATTCATTTCGGCAATAAACATAAAATAATAATTACAAAAAAAAAACATAGAAATATATATATATATGTATGAAAAACAAGACACGAGGCCGAGGAAAGACAAAAGCATTAAACAAAACGCTGTCACCGGTAAGGTGTGTCTCTCCAACACATAAATAACAAATAACAAGAATATATACTAATATAGTAGACATATCATTTCATTTAAAAATTTAAAAAGTTTCTCTCCGACATTTAAAATATAGCTTTAGAGATAATTTGAAATTAATAAAAGAACCATTAACAAAAATATCGCGAATCTCATTGGGTATGGAATTCCAAGTTCTAGTGAATCTGGTCGGGATGCAAAATTTTGACACATCATTACTGGAGCGAAGATGCTTGAAAGTGAGAGTATCATGACGATTATTAACTATGAGTAAATTATAAATAATAGATCTTTGATGATAAAGTAAAACATTGCAAACAAATAGAACAGTATAACAATCTCTAATAGCGATTGTGGATGGGATAGTGTCTAGTCTCCCCTCATATGACTGTTCCTGACGACGTTGATGTAAAATCAACCGGGTGCCCCGTCTCTGGATTTGCTCAATCATTTGAATTTGACATGATAATGGCATTGAATTTATAATTGATTGAACAAATGTTGGTAGAGTCAATAAATGAATATGAATTAGTGGGGTAGAGTGTAATTTAATTCCAAATTAGCTGAATGATTATAAAGTTCAATTACAGCCATATAATAATAATAATAATAATAGGATTAGGTACTAATTATTTAACTATAAATCTAAGGGCAAATTAATGACAAAATGAAAATGGTATACTTTGGTATCAGTGTCTGGATCTTAATGGAAATACAAAATAACATAAGCAAGGAGCTAAATCAAAATGATTAAATTAAATAAAAAACAGCTAGAAAATTAGCAGAACTTTTGGGAAACCCTTCATCATTATTTAGCTATAAATATATTTAGTGAAAAACTTTACAAAATCAAACTATGGACAAAATGTCTCTATTATCAGGCAATTTGTTTTCCGAGTGTGGTCTCGGTATAGGATTATTTATAAATGGGTACCCGGTTAGATCAAGACACAACTTTGCGCTGATTACTAGCTGCATTATGGGAGTATGTTTCCATACGTGTTTGATCCATAAAATGACTGGGGTAATAATGTTCAGCGCTTAGAGAAGCTTGCTTGTAGAGCGCTATATAAGAATGAACTATTATTATTATTATTATTTATTAAAATTAGGGGTGTATTATAACATCTACGAATAATTCCTTGAACTTACACGATCGTTGGTGCATGTACCAGTAATTCTTTCACGCATCTATGTGCACTAATTACAATATTTAGCGAAGCAGTTGGAGCATTATAGCATCGAGTAAAGGCTTGTTGTCGCTACAAACCGCCTGGGTATCATTACAATATTCTAGACACCCTTGGCTAGTCATGGATGCTATTTAGTTTATATCTTTTGATTCCTTTTTGCTCAAAAGCACATTTATCATTGGAGTTCAGTGGTGTAGAGCTTTGCTAGATTATCTTGTATAATCCTAGAAACGTTTTTGGTTTTAGAATGTATTTATTCATATATATTTTCATTCTCAGTTAAATAGTTTATGTTTCCTTGCCTTCTTAAGCATTGTCTACACTATCAAATTTTATGTGACAACAAAATGTGGTGTGTCCATGTATGGACATGATGATGTCATATTACTACCATATTTGGGCACATCACATGTTTTTTGTCAAACTAGTTTGATAGTGTAGACATAGCCTTATTCTTATCAGTAATAGTATAGGTGTTATATAGGTAATATTTCTCAAATAAATCTCTATTTGTATGTGTAATAAAATGTCTATACTACACTATAGTAGCGGTAGCCCATCCCCAAAAAAGAATTATCGAGTGATAACAGTCCCAGGGAGCCTGGGTATAAAAGTTGGTTCAAATTAAGGAGTTGGATTATGTACTAAGATGGATTTACCAAAATCTTATGCCAGAACTTAGTCTAAATCGGGGGTGGGGTTATACTAGAATTGCATTAACAATCAAAACAAAAAAAGTCTTGCATCCGAACTTAGCCTAAATTTTGGGGTGGGAATATACTCGAGCATGGGATTATATTTGAATTATTGAACTTTGTGCCTTCAGTAGAAGAAGTAGTTCATTTTCACGTTGTTATTTTAAAGATTGTACTTATATTTGCCAATGAACCAAGCATTTGATAAGTATTGTACTATATATAAATTGTTGTGAAAATAGCTTTAAATACCCTTGAATTATTGTTGAATATATAAACATGGAGAAAATAGTACACATGGTATAAATAAATAATACTTTAACAGTTGAAAAACAGTTAAGCATTGTTCAATTGTCATTATAGTTAATTAGGCGCTTAATATAAATACCTATATAATTATATATTGTTATCATATCCATTTCTAACTGATTCACCTTTATTTACTTTTCATTTGCTTAATTAGGCTGCAATTGATGTGTTCTCAGCCGCTCTCGAGAGACGGCCTGATTATTACCTGCCTCAGAGCCTGCTTAACATGCTTGGTAAGTATGGACTAGAGAGAATTGAAATGCGTAAATTAGCGTAAACGGGAAGATAAAGCTTACCTGCAACAAGGGCGTTATAATAGTCAATTTACCAATGAAAATTGCAGATTGAATCCCTTAGTAGCGTTTGCTCAACACTTTTAGCTAAAGTTGGAAGCATTAACTAGGTCATAGTCATACTTAACGCTACATTCTGCTACTTGTGCATTGTTTACAAATTTGCAACAAAACAAAAATGAATCCGTATGATATAGGGTAGATAGATGGCGTCCAAGAAAATTATGTATGACTTGACTGTAGATATATAGAGAAATAGTAATATATTCAATGCAATTTACTTGCTATGTTGTAACCTATATTATGATACCCAGTATCACCAGGGGCCTTTTCTATATGACTATGAGTTTATATCTTATTTAAAGATAATAAATATAGACAACTCGTTATCAACTTGAATGGATTCTACTTATTTTTTTAGTATTACCAGCAAAGCAAATATTACATTAGTAGTGCCTTACTTTGGTTTGAGGATAGAGTAAATAATACTTGTGTAAACTTTGTTTATTAGCTTTATTAATTATTTTTATTTAAAAAATTCAATATGAATCAGTATTTCTATCGTGATATTTCTACTTGAAATTGAAAATAATTATCGCTCAAAGATTTAATGATGCGTAAGATTATTCAAAGGTTTTTGCACTTTTTATAAAAAAAACAAATAGCTTGTTTTTTTGTACTTCAGCATCTTGATACATCCTATGGTACATATTTTAGTTTGTACAATACAATAAAAAAACAAATATTGTTCAAGATTCAAGTAAATCTGGTTTTATGGTATTTAAACAAAGAGAGACTTTTGGGTACAATAGAAGATAAGTAGAGCATATCTCCATATAAATTGTTTAAAAATAAAGTATTAACCTTGATAGTAATAAAATAAAAGCCTGAGAGATTGAATGTTAAGGATCTTTGAAATGATATGATTATAGTGTGAGAATTAATTTTGAATATTTATTTGAGTAGTTAGTAATTGGGGGTAAAGATCTAAAAAGCAATAGGCACGTTTCATTAGATATCAAAAAGATATTAATTAAGTCTGTAACGAGAACTTTTGAAATGGAAGTTTATGACAAGGACATCAACTCTTCATATTAACAAATATTTGAGGATAGTTTTTCTGACGAAAAACCTATGTCAAATGTGAAAGACCTAACTGTTTTCTTTTTCTACTCAGGTGAAACATATGCAAAACTTGGTGATGCAATAAATGCCGAACATTTTTTCAAAGAATCATTACGGTACAAACCAGACCATGTGCCTGCACACTTGACGTATGGAAACCTGCTTGGAAAAACGGTAATTAACCAAACTATAATAACATTAACTTGTATCTTTTAGACATTTTATTATTTTACTGTAGGCAAGAATTTTAGAATGTATTCATTTCACAAATAGGGCTTTTACATGGTGAACTACATTTATATATGTTACATATGTTTTTGCTTTCTTCTTCAATTGATATACAACATGGAGAATTGAAATCATTTAACCTTGTTGGTATGAGTGGTTTTTGGTTAATTGTGAATACTTCCTGAAGATAACGCAAATCCAGGAAAGAGGGTATTGAAGCGATGTAGATGTACCCAAGCATTTAGTAGGACAGGGTCAACACCTACAAGTTATTTCACCACAAATGCTATATTCAATATTATATTATATATTATACTAGCAGGTACCCGTCCAATAACAGGCACCATGATGAATTAAGTGCATCTAGATAAATGGCGCATATGTGTATATGGCACGTCATTGTGAGAGTCAAACAAATACGTCTAGTACAGTATATATATTATAATATGCTGAATTTATGTTGTGAAACCTTTCCTATGTATATGTAAACTTTGATATCTATAATAACATGAGAGAATTATTAAAAATTACACATTTTGGCAAGTAAAATATACTATTAAAACAATACTAAAATTCTGGATAAGAGGACCTTATGTTTAAACTAAAAATTACTTATATTTTAAAGTAAACTTGTAATAATGCCATCACCATGTTATAAACTTAGACAGCAAGTTACACTTGAGATGAGACACGGTGCCACAAGTATTACGAATCATTAAAGCGTAGCAATTGACCAGGCGATACAAACATTTTACTTGGCCGACTCGTCGCACAAGTTGAAACGTTTCCATCAACACAGACATGAACTCAATTTTGCAAAGTAGACATATCACATTTAGATAGGTTCAAGTACCTCTAGAGGGATTCAGACAAAATATTTATTATTAAATATTTTATGACACCCTAGATGAGTGTGGAAGAAGACATGAATTATTAGGTTGTTATTGATTAAATATATCATGTTGATTATAAATTCAATTCAGGAAAATATTTCATCATATTTAATTTAGAATACACATAATTTTATTGACGTTTTTACGATTACTGATATTTTGTTTAATATTTGTTTTTCAGAATCGTGCATTGGAAGCACAGAAGATGTTCAACCATGCTGTGGAATTGGATCCAACAAACCCAAGTGTATACCAACATTTTGGTAATTGTTTAATCTATAAATTTTTATGTGGTACCCTTTGGATAGTCAGTGTTTAAATCACTGTTAATGCACTATAATAAAATGGTATTTGTATATAGTTGATATCGGGCTCTGTAAAAACCAGAAACTCTCCAAAAACTAGGCTTTTCTTCAGGTGACAAATTTTAATCCATTAAATAAACATTTGAACTCTCAGAACTCCTAGAAAACCGAACAAAAACCCAAAGTTGTCTGGTATTGGGAGAGTTGCCTGTTTTGACGACATTAGTGCTTTGTGTGTAGTACTATGTTTGTGGCTTGTTGCTTTAATCAGTGTTCTAAAATTATATTCCAAGCTAGTTTTTAGATTTAGATAAAAATAATTCAAAAAGTACATTTTTATTCCGGAAGAAAGAATTTCCTAAACCCCAAGAAATTAACTTGCTTGCAATCTTTCGGAAGTTTCCAGAGACTGAAAAGTCCAAAAGGAAAATTATTTATTATTATTTATAAATGATTTGCTCCAATCTCACGCATTATGCCTGTTTTTATTTTGTATTCATAGCTCAATTTTTAATGGATCAGAAGCATTATCAGGAAGCTATTGAACTTTACCAGAAGGCAATGTCAATGGTGTCAGAAGATTTTGAAGTTGTTTTTAACTTAGCCAATGCATACAGACAAGCAGGATTGAACGTTGAGGCAGAAAAATACTATAAAATAGCTGTCAAGATAAAACCTACTGTAAGTTTTGATATACGGTTGAACACATTTTAGGTGTCCCTTTAATAGAGGTGTCTGTTGTAACATCTATTTGATTCACAGAAAATGTCCAATAAGAGTAGTGATACTGTAGAATTTTCATTACGTCAAAATCAGCCACAACTATACAAGACTTAGGACTTTGTTGGATGTGTGTAAACATTTTTGTAAATTAAAAAATTTTCAATAATTTAATTTATCTTTAATGAAATTAGTAAAAATGGAGTTTAAAATATATATGATATATATATATGTTCTATTTTTATATGCTTTTAAAACAGGGGTGCAGTGGCACTAATGAAATGCTCGTGAAAAAGAAATATAGTATTTAACTTTGCATTTCAATATGTAGGCCTAGTATGTTTCATAAAATCATTCTCATACAAAACGACTATAACATGCAGTTCATCCTATTATATTTAATCTTTTTAACTTATAATATTTGAACCTGCTATTTAAGCAGAACACATACACATTGAAAGTGAAGTATTTTTAAAATGTGATATAATTCTTATAATTCTCAAATTATTGTTCAAGTCCTGACAAAGATATGATATATCTATCATATAAACGTTAATAGTTATTAATGATTTCACAATTTTAGTCATTAAAATGATAATAAAAATGTTAAATTTATATTTAGAATTAATGATGTTTTTATTCAAAAATTTACATTATAGTTACACCACTGGTCATACAATATTAGCAATTAAAGTTATTACAATAAAAAAATAATAACTTTAACAGCCAATAAAATTCCTAATCTGTTTTGAATGTTTGAAATTATTGCCCAAACTAATTTATTTTATTCTTTCTCTTTTTAGTAATTCTGAAAGTTATGAGAAAATATTAACAGTCGATAAAATTTACATTATGCTGTAGTTGTTAATTTGATCGGCTGAATATCAGTGTCTGCTCTGCATGTTTTGAAAAATTATACTAATTATATTCTTTGAACAATTTCCATAAGCCACGGTAAAGCACTGTCTACATTATCAAACTAGTTTGACAAAAGTTCCCAAATATGGTAGTGATATTCCCAAATATAGTAGTGATATGACATCATCATGTCCATATATGGGCACATCACATTCCACTTAAAGTTTCATAGTGTAGACAGAGCTTTACCATAATAATAATGTGTGGATTTGCTATTAACTTTTTGTTGAGAAAATTTGTAATTAGTAATAGTATTAGGTTTGCATAGACTCTACTGGAAAAGTAGTAAATTCACAATGGTTGTAAAATTGAAAAAAAAATTGGAAAATGAGAAAGCACTTGATTTATTGCTCTCATTATTTGTGTTAGATATTGATTTACAGACTTTCAAATTTGAATTTCAAAAAAAGTCTACTGCCCTCATTATCTTAAAAAAGTTTGTAATGATTTTAAGGACTAAAATACATTATACATGCATAATGTATTTGAGGTGTTATGTAGCGGTAGATGTTACTGGTCCATTATCTCTCGTACATATTTCGTAACAGCTTTTATCCTGCTGCCATTCAGGCACTGAATGCTATATACCGTACGAGAGTGATGTGACACTTTGTAATTGTTTTTGTTGGTTTTTCATTTATCTGTTCTTGTATATCTCAAAACAAACATAATTTCTATGTATATTTTATATGCAAATGACAATAAATGGAAGTGAATGAATGATTAAAGATTAAATATAGATACGATACTTTGTAGTTCCATATATCACGTTTAATATTATTTCATGTTTAATTTTATTTATTTATTATTGTTTTATGCTTATTTACAGTCTTCAAATGGTCACATGAACCTAGGTGCTATTCTTCATCTCAACGGAAAGCTAGAAGAAGCTGAATCAGTGTATTTGAAGGCATTACAACTTAAACCAGATGACCAGATAACTATGCAAAATCTACGCAAACTACGAAAGTTGTTGGCCAGACAACAGGATAGCGCATCTGTAAACAGTAGAAGATAAGGAAGGTGGAGGGGTGTTAGGTTTAGGTTACAGAATATTTAATTTAATCCGTAGGTTACCTAATTATACTAAGTTATATAGCTGCTTTTTACACATACTTTATATTTATGCTACCATGAAGAATTTCTCCATGTTGCTACCAACAAATACTGTAATCACATGACACTTTTTATTTTTGAAATGATAATATAAAACAAACTCTAAAAAAAGTGAGGCAAGCTATTTAATATGCTTGTAGTAAACATGCATATTATATACAAAAAAACCCAAAAGAGTGCTCAAGCTGCTAACATCACATAATGAAAAACACAAATATGAAAATGTCTGGAATGTCAGCCATTGGGCACTGCTCAATCAAGATATATATTACGCAAGGAATATTTTTCAATAACTTTGTTCTAGGAATTTCTTTTAAAATTGCAGTTTTTATAATCTATACACGAATATGGTTAAAAAATTTCATAAATTATTATTATATTATTTCATAGAACCTCCCACAACAAAGAGCTCATGTTTTGTAATGAGATGAGAAAATAGGTATATCTTGAAGTAAAATATTGACTTCAAACTTTAAAAAAAAAAATCCACTAGCAGGATGGGTAAATGCTAGATAATTATCAATTTATTTGTTATTATTCTAACCACATAACTGAAGCACATAACATAACTGGTGAAATCTTCAATTGTGAAGTGACCACAACCAGTCATGGCACCAGTAACATTGACAGTAATTAGGTCTAAATCCACCATTGTTTACTGGAGTTTTCATAAATCATTTATATAACATTATAATTTACTCATTTATTACAAAGAGCACATCTGCCAGATAAGCAGTTACCAGCCTTGATTGTATAACGATATTATAGTGTATGTCTGAACTGGAGTTATTATCTGTAAGTTAATAAAAAAACAGGATTGTAATTTTTCGTCAGGGAGTTGAGTAATTAGATGTTTTGCCCTACTCTGACGTAATTTGTACTTTATACTAAGTACATTTGAGAATACTTGCGAACAAATTGGCAAGTAGTCCCACCCGAGAACTACTTGCGAATTTTTTCGCAAGTATTCTCAAATGTACTTAGTATAAAGTACAAATTACGTCAGAGTAGGGCAAAACATATAATTAATAAAAAAAATAATCTTAATTTGAATGGTGCCACCAATAGGCTTTATCTTTAACATTGAATAACAAGCTTGAGGTACTCTACTGGTGCTGTAATCAGAGCCATATTTAGCCCCAGTTAGGCTTGTTTAATCCTTTGCCTACTAACTTATAACTTATAATTTAGTCCAAACTAGTCTAAAATAACAATATTATTAGTAAAGTATATATACCTATTTCAAAACTGGAAACAAACAAGCGATACAGTCAAATAAGTCGAGTCTCTCAGAGTCAGTAGACTTCCCCTAAGTCTGTATTTAACAAGTTTTCTTTTTTATCTTATTCAACCAGTCGGCGTTTTGGTTTTTGTTTTTGAGCACAAGTATTATACGTATGAAACGCCATATATATGTTCCAACATATTTATCTTTTTACCAATATTGATTTGTTGAAATACACTCTAGAACTTGGACTAAGTCGGCAGTAAAACTGCTTGTTTGATCATAATACTGTTTATATTCTTGAGAGCTTGTCTATCTTTAATAAAAACAAACCTTTATATGCATCATGATATACATTCCTATGCATCAATTAGCTATTGACTATTGCAAATTAGTTGGTATCATGAAAACCTGTAAATAGTTTAAAGAATATTTTTTGTTATTGTAGATAAGAGAAAGTGCAATGGTTACTTGAACGACTGATAAATATATTAAATACATGTGGTGTAATACGAAATTTTTCTAATATATAATTGCCACATTTAACCCCCCACCGATTTATAATGTTTTCCAAAACACTATCAAATTTCTTTGGTAGATTAATATTAGTGATATTGATAATTAATTTGAAGCATAATGATCAATTTGGTTTTATTGGATTAAATTAAATTAAATTTTAGAATTATTTTAATAGGCAAATTTATTAATTTTATTAATTTAAATAGCAATATTTTAAGAATTGAGATATATGTACTACTTTGTATGCCAACTAACGAGCATGTTTGTATGCAAAATATTAAATTTTATGTAATGAAAAAAATATTGTAAATTTTCTTTTTCCTCAACTTATTGATGTATACATGTTTTTTTGTCTGCTTTGTTCATAGATAACAACAAATATTACAATTGTAATTACAATATCAAAATGCTATAGACAATCTCTAAATAATACATTTTGAATTTGCGACACTGTCAGCCTTACCCACTATCTTGTTGGTTATCACATTATCATTGGCTAACAAGCATTTCAAGCTTACAATGTCAGATGTCTCCCATAATCAGTCTGATAATAATTATTACTGTTAGACCTAAGTGTATAAAGTTATCTACAAATGCTAGAGATGGTTATTGTTTTTATTGCAATGATATGTACAGTGTGACATCTTCATCCTGTATACGACATCTTGCTAGAATAGCAATTCATTTCCTTTGAGTTGCAGTTTATAGTTGACTAAATTAAGTATGTATCATGTTTATTAAATAGGGATTTAGTTACTTAAATTGGGATTTAGTTACTTAAATTAAGGGTGGATGATCTTTTTAGCGAGGGTGACATTTAAAATGGGTAGAATTTACCTCACTTCATCCAATTGCCTAGCAAAATTACATCCATGATTACTAAACCTCAGTAGACTAGAGAAATAAATTATATATTCTGGTTCTCAAGTTTAACTAGAAACTGAGGAAATTTGGATTAGGTCCTCTACGGATCCATGGCAGCCAGCAGTTCAGCGCCTACCAGATCAGCACACCGGGAGACCATCCCCTACTATTTTGAATAGTGTAGTTCTTTAACATGCACTATATGCACACAGGACTAAATTTACATCCCATCCAAAGGATTAGGCAATGAGAGTAAAACGTCTTGCCTAAGGATGCAATCAGTATGGTAGAGATAGGCTTGAACACATGCCTACTAGTCTGATATTATCATTACTCACTTTCCAGTATGTACAGAATGTGAACACGATTCCCAGAACGCAACTGGCCCAATGTTGCTTAACTTCGGTGAAAACTGGTGTTTCAACGCAGTATGGCCATATATATAAACTCTGGGACTTCCTTCATTTTTTGTTTGACAATCCTTTAGTGTTATGCCTAAAAAAAATAATAACAATTTGGAACATCTGGAAACCTTAAATGCAAAACTAGACCTATGTATTTGTAATACCAGTCATGGAAAAAAAAATCCAGAAACAATAAAATACCATACAAATGATAATTTTAATCATAAATTACATACACCTATACAATTAAAAATGTACTTTCTATGATTCATAAATGATCATCTTCAAAATGACCCACTTGTAGTGACCTTTGCATGATTTTTTCTCCCTTAAATGTATTTAAAAGTATCCTACTGGACAAGGCATGGCACACTTCTTTGTAACCTTTAAAATGACATAGTACTTCATCCTTGTGTTATATTCTTGGTTTTCTAATTATCTTTGATGTTGACGCAACTATTTTTTATCATCTTATCGCAAAGATACAACAATCATTGATGGGTTATTGGCAATTTTTATTTTATCTAAACTTATTTCATCGCATTTGTTTGAAGAATATGGATGCGTGACAAAATGAATTGCAGATATGAATCAGCTAAGGTAACCCAGTACGTCTTTGGAGACGAGTAGAGGGTACCCCCCAGGATACTGGCGCACACATTATTGACAGGATGAGTCAGAACTTACTAAACATTCTGACACTAATATTGTAATCATTCTAAACACACACATTACAAGCAAATCAGTTTCTGTTAATAGAGTTGTGAAACCAATCTTTTTGGACTCAATTACTTTCCATTGCATACTTCTTTTTGTTCAAATCTTTTGGTTGTGCTATATTTCTTCTTCACTCCTCTGACAAATCATTGCCATATTTGTTTACTCTTTTTGGAACGAACTCCGACCTTTTTCAAACATTCACCCACTTTGGATTAACTTAAGATTAATTTAAAAACTCATTTATTTAGCAAATTTCAGGAGGCAAGCTCCTTTTAATTTTTAAAAATTACCTCAATATAAATGATTATTATTTAATTTACATGTTTGTTTATAAAAGTACAAATCCCAGTGTTTAGTTATTATTAACAAGGGTGTGATGCCTATTCTTTCAGCTATTATTTCTTTTGGGTAACATTTCTTTTTTTAATAAGCTATAGTATAAAGCTCTGTCTACACTATCAAATTAGTTTGACAGAAAAAGTGCGATGTACCCAAATATGGTAGTGATATTCCCAAATATGGTAGTGATATGACATCATCATGTCCATATATGGACACATCATAAACAGAGTACTTACATCAAATGTTTCATTCTCCATCAGAAATCTTTGTTTTTGTTTTCTAATCTTGAAATGATCCATTTTTTTTTTTATTGTGCTATAAAAATACACATCACCAATGATTGACAAGAACTATTTTTGTGTGTAAAATTTTAATTTCCGTTACTTTTGTTATATACTGCAATCAAAATGACTAGCAGGATCTACACATCTATCATTTAAATGGGTAACATGTTCACAGAAATTACTATCAATAGTTGGCTGTCTGTCTCAAAATCAATCACAGACAACATGTACAACCATCTATGTTGCCTGTGAAATCTATAATGGACATTTTAAATTATGTTTCAAAGATGTGTAATATATATATATAATAGCAATTAAGAAGACTCCCCAATTTTAAAATTTTGCAACCTTTTTCTTCTTTTTCTTTTTCTTGCCATCCTTCAGATTTGATTTATTCACTTTCTTAAATTTTTCTTGCATCATCTCTTCCTCTTCATTATTTTCTGCAGCATCGTTTGACATGTCAGGTACAGGTTTCTTGTTTGCTTGTATGTTGAACCTTTTATACACTACAAAAGGAGAGCAATGTGGTTATGTTTTAAACTAGCAATGTACCAGCAGTGCTGAATAGAGTCTGTAGGATAAATGTTATCGATGTGTTTAATAAAAAGACGACATTTTACCTTCAGGTAATGTGCGCAAGTCAAGAAGTCTAACGCCATCATTTTCACCTCCCAATGCCAATACAGTGGGTGAATTTGGATTACTACCTATGCAGTTGATTATATTCATCTTCATATCTTTTGAGATAACCAACGCTGGTTTATTATCCTGAAAATAATATAGATATATTTATATTATAAACACTCATTACATATTTTTTTCTCTCATCCGCAAAATGTGAAAAGCATAGTTCCTAGTAATCTGACCAATCGATGGTTAATTTAAACCGTCGCTTTTCGTTGGTCCACTTGGTTGCGTCCTAGTGGGAACCAAGTAACGCATTGTTGTACTTACTGTTATGTCCCATACTTTAACGTAGTGATCAGCTGATACTGTAGTTAGACAGTGTTGAGGTTCAGTTGACAGTGCAAGTCCTGTGACTGCTTTCTCATGTGCTTGTAGTGTGAACAGAGGTTTATCTAACCTGACATCAAGACTATATACAAAACCACCATCTGTACTTGCCTACAAATATCAATTCAAACATTGTATTTTAATCGCAAGAAAAACTTTAATACTTTTAAGCATTTTAAAGGTTGAAAGTAATTTGAATTATTTTCTATTTATTGCATAAAGCTCCATCTACACTTTCAAACTTTATGTGATGTACCCATATATGACATGATGATGTCATATCACTACCATATTTGGCACATCACACTTTTTTTTTCAAACTAGTTTGATAGTGTAGACAGAGCTTAACTATTCTTCTGCCTCAATACTGTCGCCTGTATTCTTAAACCGGACTTTAGTCGTAGTTCGAGCTAAAACTAAAAAAATGACGTCATTTTAATTCATAAACCGAACTTCAACTAAATCACCGACTAAATCAGGCCAACCTCGACTAAATCGAGACGGATTTTGATCGATTTTTTTAGTCCTGGAGGGGGCAGACTAAATGGTCGACTAAATGGTTTTTAAACGATGTTTATAAAAAACGTAACAGTCATTGAGTTTTTATATTGGCCAGATATTGAAGAATGAAATATCTATATTTATATTAGCTTAATTAAATATACATTGGTATAAATTATAATAATGAAAATCATCTTTATTTACAACTGTATACAAATTACATTATTTTCTTCGCGCAAGTCCGACTTGAGCTACGTCACGCCATAGCGACAATGGGAGATGCGGCAATTCACCACGCGATGGAATGTTTAGGGGGCCTAGCGCTTTCTTGTCACGCTATGAAGTTCGTGGTTCGTGGCGATCATACTTTGTTGGGGGCCTAGAAAATATAAAGTTACCGTACCGCCATGGTTCCTAAATATATTTTTAAGATTTTATTTGTTGTTAATCAAATATACTTCACTGTTAAATTAATACTGATATTGTTCTAATAATTAACAATTAAAATTATTTTTCATGTATATAGTCCTGATGCGTAAAAAGTGTTGTAAGAAATGGAAAGTGATATCAATGCGCAAAATTTCGTCTGCTCCTCAAATACTCTCTTGTCATTGGCCAATGTATAGCCTTTGTTACCCAGACGTGTGCAACTCGACTAAAAGCTCGACTTCATTAAGTCGAACTGCAAACTTCGACTACTTCATTTTTTAATCGAATTTGAAGTAATAGCTCGAACTACGACTTTTCCAAGTCGAACTTCGAACTAAGACTAAAGTCCGGTTTAAGAATACGGGCGTGTGTATTGGGTACAATTTAAACTTACTAAAAATGTGTTTGAATTTGAAGGATTCCAAAGAACTCGCTCAATTTCACCGTTTAAATTCCAAGACTTGGAACATTCATCTGGAACTCGACAATCGTATAAATTTACTATTCTGAAATTAAAAAAGATCAACAAATAAATTAAACAGACAGAGATGTTTTAATAAAAACACTTTCCCTAAAATTGTTGAAGTTTTGTAAAAATAATGCATATATATTACTTAATTAGTTTAAAAAAATTAAACCAGGTCATTCCTGGTCTTAAATGTACAATTTATGACAAAAAGAGAGAAAAAATGCACTACCTAAGTAGCTTGCATTGAATTTCTTATTGGGACTATCTAGGCCTAGCCTAGCTAGGATTAGTTTTGTAGGCCTAGCTGGTAAACAGCGCTAACGTAAATGTTATATAAATTGTACAAAAAGCAATTAAATTTTGGTGCAGGCTTTTGGTAAAATTTCAGATTTCAATCGCATGCACATATACTCTATGACATAGGTTTGTATGGCAGTATACTGTAGCGCCCCGTTCAACTTAATCTTTTAGATTAACATTACAAGAAATTGTTGCAAGGTTTGCATGGTGAAATCAATATGTTATACTACATATATTTAGTTTGAGAAACTCAATCGTTCTTTTCAGAACTAAGAAATATGTAGTGTACCGCAAACTTTATAGCAACATTACAAGAAATGTAATAATCACTGGTGTTTCAATTTTCACTGTCAATTTATTTACTTAAAAAACTAAAGGTTTTTATGCTTGGCTAAAAAAATTAATTAAATTATTGCAAACAAAATTAGGAATTGTCTAATAATACGCACTTATCAAATCCTCCGGACAACAATGTGTGCCCATCAGTCGCATGCCAATCAATAGTTTGAACTTTGTCGCTATGATGCCGTAAAGTAGATGCGACTTGTGTAGTACCAAGATCCCACAATGCAATAGTCTCATCTGTCGATGCACTCGCCAGAATGTGATTAAAATTGTGATTTGACGCCAGATCTAACACTGCACCAGAATGACCGATTTTTGGTTTTGTAGTCTTTTTCTACAAAAAGCAAAAAAAAAAAAATTACAAATTATATTTTTATATATAATTATATGTTAAAAATAACATTTTATTTACAATATGAAAAACTTAAAATGTATTTTATTTACCTCTTTTTTAGCCTTTTTCTTTTTTGATTGAGGTTCCCCTAATATAAAGGAGGGTTCTATTGCATCGATTAAGTCTAAGTCCCATAGTTCAATCACTGATGACATACTACCAATTGCAATCATGTTTCCTAAAAACATAAAATAAAAATACAATAATATTTATTTATAACAATGTTTCCGCCACATCTTTGTTAGCTACGGATGCCATCAAGGGCAAATATCTGCATATTAATAGACAATATAATATAAATACATACTAGAAATAATACCATTGTTTACAATTGAATGCAATTTTAAATCATTCTGAAGGGCAGAAAAGGGGTTAATATTGACATTTTAGGAGAGAAAGAGTGAATGGAGAACGGTAGAGTGGAGGAAGAGGGAGGTCTTAGCATGGAACCTGAGATGGGAGGAATTTTATGTTATTTCGAAGGGACAATGACCAAGTTCTAATGAAATGTCTCCTCAATTTTAAGCCCATATGTTTCCATACTATACACTTTAGGTGCCAGTCTCTTCATGATTTAGCCCATAGAAATCCATACTATACACTTTATGTGCCAGTCACCTCATGATTAAGCCCATAGCATTCCATACTATACACTTTTTAGGTGTCACTCTCTTCATGATAAGCCCATAGCATTCCATACTATATACTTTAGGTGTCAGTCTCCTCATGACTAAGCCCATAGCATTCCATACTCAACCTTTAGGTGCCAGTCTCTTCATAATTAAGCCCATAGCATTCCATACTATACATTTATGATACAGTATGTTAAGAAATTACAGGACTCCAATACCTGAAGAGCTACCTTGAATCCATTCCAATGACAGCGGAAATGATGATAATAACAAGTCATGATGGACGTAGAATACATGGTCTTCCTCATTATAAACTGCAAAATATTACAATACCACATTATTATTACCATACAAGTCAATAAGTAGTTTAGTATGCATTGGCTTTACACTTTGCGGTGCAGTAAAGCAAATTCTAGTCTAAATATCTACAACAGTCAATTACGTATTATACATTTTTCATTACATCATAATAGAACCCTATTAAGGGGACAACTTAAGGACTCAAACAAGTGACCCCTATTAAGGGGACAACTTAAGGACTCAAACAAGTGACCCCTATTAAGGGGACAACTTAAGGACTCAAACAAGTGACCCCTATTAAGGGGACAACTTAAGGACTCAAACAAGTGACCCCTATTAAGGGGATAACTTAAGGACTCAAACAAGTGACCCCTAATAGGGGGACAACTTAAGGACTCAAACAAGTGACCCCTATTAAGGGGACAACTTAAGGACTCAAACAAGTGACCCCTATTAAGGGGATAACTTAAGGACTCAAACAAGTGACCCCTATTAAGGGGATAACTTAAGGACTCAAACAAGTGACCCCTATTAAGGGGACAACTTAAGGACTCAAACAAGTGACCCCTATTAGGGGGACAACTTAAGGACTCAAACAAGTGACCCCTATTAGGGGGACAACTTAAGGACTCAAACAAGTGACCCCTAATAGGGGGGACAACTTAAGGACTCAAACAAGTGACCCCTAATAAGGGGACAACTTAAGGACTCAAACAAGTGACCCCTATTAAGGGGACAACTTAAGGACTCAAACAAGTGACCCCTATTAAGGGGACAACTTAAGGACTCAAACAAGTGTCCCCTATTAGGGGGACAACTTAAGGACTCAAACAAGTGACCCCTAATAGGGGGACAACTTAAGGACTCAAACAAGTGTCCCCTATTAGGGGGACAACTTAAGGACTCAAACAAGTGACCCCTAATAGGGGGACAACTTAAGGACTCAAACAAGTGACCCCTATTAAGGGGACAACTTAAGGACTCAAACAAGTGACCCCTAATAGGGGGACAACTTAAGGACTCAAACAAGTGACCCCTATTAAGGGGACAACTTAAGGACTCAAACAAGTGACCCCTAATAGGGGGACAACTTAAGGACTCAAACAAGTGACCCCTATTAAGGGGACAACTTAAGGACTCAAACAAGTGACCCCTAATAGGGGGACAACTTAAGGACTCAAACAAGTGACCCCTAATAGGGGGACAACTTAAGGACTCAAACAAGTGACCCCTATTAAGGGGACAACTTAAGGACTCAAACAAGTGACCCCTAATAGGGGGACAACTTAAGGACTCAAACAAGTGACCCCTAATAGGGGGACAACTTAAGGACTCAAACAAGTGACCCCTATTAAGGGGACAACTTAAGGACTCAAACAAGTGACCCCTAATAGGGGGACAACTTAAGGACTCAAACAAGTGACCCCTATTAAGGGGACAACTTAAGGACTCAAACAAGTGACCCCTAATAGGGGGACAACTTAAGGACTCAAACAAGTGACCCCTATTAGGGGGACAACTTAAGGACTCAAACAAGTGACCCCTAATAAGGGGACAACTTAAGGACTCAAACAAGTGACCCCTATTAGGGGGACAACTTAAGGACTCAAACAAGTGACCCCTATTAAGGGGACAACTTAAGGACTCAAACAAGTGACCCCTATTAAGGGGACAACTTAAGGACTCAAACAAGTGACCCCTATTAAGGGGACAACTTAAGGACTCAAACAAGTGACCCCTATTAAGGGGACAACTTAAGGACTCAAACAAGTGACCCCTATTAAGGGGACAACCTAAGGACTCAAACAAGTGACCCCTATTAAGGGGACAACTTAAGGACTCAAACAAGTGACCCCTATTAAGGGGACAACTTAAGGACTCAAACAAGTGACCCCTATTAAGGGGACAACTTAAGGACTCAAACAAATGACCCCAAATAAGGGGACAACTTAAGGACTCAAACAAGTGACCCCTATTAAGGGGACAACTTAAGGACTCAAACAAGTGACCCCTATTAAGGGGATAACTTAAGGACTCAAACAAGTGACCCCTATTAAGGGGACAACTTAAGGACTCAAACAAGTGACCCCTATTAAGGGGATAACTTAAGGACTCAAACAAGTGACCCCTATTAAGGGGATAACTTAAGGACTCAAACAAGTGACCCCTATTAAGGGGACAACTTAAGGACTCAAACAAGTGACCCCTATTAAGGGGACAACTTAAGGACTCAAACAAGTGACCCCTATTAAGGGGACAACTTAAGGACTCAAACAAGTGACCCCTATTAAGGGGATAACTTAAGGACTCAAACAAGTGACCCCTATTAAGGGGACAACTTAAGGACTCAAACAAGTGACCCCTATTAAGGGGATAACTTAAGGACTCAAACAAGTGACCCCTAATAGGGGGACAACTTAAGGACTCAAACAAGTGACCCCTATTAAGGGGACAACTTAAGGACTCAAACAAGTGACCCCTAATAGGGGGACAACTTAAGTACTCAAACAAGTGACCCCTAATAGGGGGGACAACTTAAGGACTCACACAAGTGACCCCTATTAAGGGGACAACTTAAGGACTCAAACAAGTGACCCCTAATAGGGGGACAACTTAAGGACTCAAACAAGTGACCCCTAATAGGGGGACAACTTAAGGACTCAAACAAGTGACCCCTAATAGGGGGACAACTTAAGGACTCAAACAAGTGACCCCTATTAAGGGGACAACTTAAGGACTCAAACAAGTGACCCCTATTAAGGGGATAACTTAAGGACTCAAACAAGTGTCCCCTAATAGGGGGACAACTTAAGGACTCAAACAAGTGACCCCTATTAAGGGGACAACTTAAGGACTCAAACAAGTGACCCCTAATAGGGGGGACAACTTAAGGACTCAAACAAGTGACCCCTAATAAGGGGACAACTTAAGGACTCAAACAAGTGACCCCTATTAAGGGGACAACTTAAGGACTCAAACAAGTGACCCCTAATAAGGGGACAACCTAAGGACTCAAACAAGTGACCCCTATTAAGGGGACAACTTAAGGACTCAAACAAGTGACCCCTAATAAGGGGACAACTTAAGGACTCAAACAAGTGACCCCTATTAAGGGGACAACTTAAGGACTCAAACAAGTGACCCCTAATAGGGGGACAACTTAAGGACTCAAACAAGTGACCCCTAATAGGGGGGACAACTTAAGGACTCAAACAAGTGACCCCTAATAAGGGGACAACTTAAGGACTCAAACAAGTGACCCCTATTAAGGGGACAACTTAAGGACTCAAACAAGTGACCCCTAATAAGGGGACAACCTAAGGACTCAAACAAGTGACCCCTATTAAGGGGACAACTTAAGGACTCAAACAAGTGACCCCTAATAAGGGGACAACTTAAGGACTCAAACAAGTGACCCCTATTAAGGGGACAACTTAAGGACTCAAACAAGTGACCCCTAATAGGGGGACAACTTAAGGACTCAAACAAGTGACCCCTAATAGGGGGACAACTTAAGGACTCAAACAAGTGACCCCTAATAGGGGGACAACTTAAGGACTCAAACAAGTGACCCCTAATAGGGGGACAACTTAAGGACTCAAACAAGTGACCCCTATTAGGGGGACAACTTAAGGACTCAAACAAGTGACCCCTAATAGGGGGGACAACTTAAGGACTCAAACAAGTGACCCCTAATAAGGGGACAACTTAAGGACTCAAACAAGTGACCCCTATTAAGGGGACAACTTAAGGACTCAAACAAGTGACCCCTAATAAGGGGACAACCTAAGGACTCAAACAAGTGACCCCTATTAAGGGGACAACTTAAGGACTCAAACAAGTGACCCCTAATAAGGGGACAACTTAAGGACTCAAACAAGTGACCCCTATTAAGGGGACAACTTAAGGACTCAAACAAGTGACCCCTAATAGGGGGACAACTTAAGGACTCAAACAAGTGACCCCTAATAGGGGGACAACTTAAGGACTCAAACAAGTGACCCCTATTAAGGGGACAACCTAAGGACTCAAACAAGTGACCCCTATTAAGGGGACAACTTAAGGACTCAAACAAGTGACCCCTATTAAGGGGACAACTTAAGGACTCAAACAAGTGACCCCTATTAAGGGGACAACTTAAGGACTCAAACAAATGACCCCAAATAAGGGGACAACTTAAGGACTCAAACAAGTGACCCCTATTAAGGGGACAACTTAAGGACTCAAACAAGTGACCCCTATTAAGGGGACAACTTAAGGACTCAAACAAGTGACCCCTAATAGGGGGACAACTTAAGGACTCAAACAAGTGACCCCTAATAGGGGGACAACTTAAGGACTCAAACAAGTGACCCCTAATAGGGGGACAACTTAAGGACTCAAACAAGTGACCCCTATTAAGGGGATAACTTAAGGACTCAAACAAGTGACCCCTAATAGGGGGACAACTTAAGGACTCAAACAAGTGACCCCTATTAAGGGGACAACTTAAGGACTCACACAAGTGACCCCTAATAGGGGGACAACTTAAGTACTCAAACAAGTGACCCCTAATAGGGGGGACAACTTAAGGACTCACACAAGTGACCCCTATTAAGGGGACAACTTAAGGACTCAAACAAGTGACTCCAAATAGGGTTTATGCATTTATTTACTTTTAAAACATATATCATTATTTCACAGGAATAGCAGTGTCCCAAAAGGAGGGGCTCTACTTTATTTAATGCTTACCATAGATATCTAAATTACTGTAATCTTCTTCTGCTCGGCCAACAACTAAAAGATTATCTGAAGGTTTGATAGCTACATCATCTGCCTCATTGTCACTACCCTATGAAATTAAAATCATCTTTATATAACAAAAGCTCTGTGGCTTAAACAATAATTATTTATTTAACAATGTTTACAAGCCATTATTCTTGTAGTTTCAAGGTACAGGACTGCAACACCAGTGGTGTAACACAAAGGGTAAAGGCCCCTGGTTTGCACTGCTTTGGACTGCTCATGCTCTTTGCCCTTGGGTACCAGTGAGCGCTCATAGCCATTACTCCACTGTGCAACACCCTCATTTACGCAACGCAAATCAGAAACAACAGTTTGGATGGTTCATCATATCGTGATTGGTCAAATTGCTTGTGGCCCGCTAACTTCCTTGTGATGCGTCCAAGCAGGAACAAAGCTTTACCTGGTCTTTTAATGTCATATATGGATCTTCTTTGTTGTCGGCAAATATTGC
Organism: Antedon mediterranea; assembly: GCF_964355755.1. NCBI lineage: Eukaryota > Metazoa > Echinodermata > Crinoidea > Comatulida > Antedonidae > Antedon > Antedon mediterranea. The sequence goes on along the minus strand of NC_092671.1, from coordinate 17,291,907 downwards.
CAATCCAGCCAATGTATCCGTTATTCCACTACTTCCTGAGAGATACAAATTATGTTAACATTAATCTGAAAGAAATTCTGAATTTAGAACTAGACCAGCTGCAGTTTACAAGGTCTAGTGACCAGCAGTTTACAAGGTCTAGTTCTGGGTCTAGTACAAACAACTTTAGTCTCATTTTATGCTTGGTACAGCAAATTACTAGCATTTGTTGCCATCTACAGACTCAACAATGATATGCACTTTATTATACAGACTCTCTGAAAAAAAAGAAAATCTCCCATAACCAGACTTTTCTCATTAAAAACACATTCTGAATACAAGAATTTATGGAAAACCAGACATATTAGTCCAGCCCAAAAGAGTATGGTTTTAGGAGAGTTTAAAATCAGGTAATTTTTAAAATCTAGTTTTGGCTATATAATAGGTTTGATGAGGGGTTGTACCTGTTGCTTCATCATACTTATGCATTTCATAGTCTGCTAACTCCCCATCCTTCTCAGGAGTTTTACTCTCCCCTGTCTCATCGCCGCTCATGTCCATGTCACTCTCATCTTCGGATTCAAGCTTCTCAATCTCGTCATCTCCTAGATCTTCCAATTGTTCTTTGGTTGATTTAATTAAACTCTCCAACTGTTCTTTACTTAAGGTTACCTGAAAGTAGTAGTGGTGATAATTTAGCATAGCTTTGCCTAGAAACTACTCTACTGCGGAAAAAATATGTAAACATTATCGTGTTGTATTTAGTTGCTAAATATTATTATTAACAATACATAAAACACATTACAAAGTACCTTATCTGGGTCTGCTTTGGCAACTCCTCTTTGAATCCACTTCAGGCATGTTATCACAGTCTTCATTTTTCTGTAATAATAAATTATTTTTTAAAAAAACATATTAAATACTAGTACAGTAGTTAGTACAACAAATGTTGAAACAATAATAAAATAACAAATAATAACAATCAATACAATGTTACTCACCAAAAAAGGGCCAACCAAGGCTTATTAGAAATAATAGTAGGCCCTACCCTACTATTACTACTAGCCTAGCCGCTATAGTACATTAGTACAATTAACAATTATTTATGTTATGCGCGATTTGAACGATTTGCGCAATTTGAAACTGCGCAAAAAAATCCTTGCGCAATTTGAAATTGCGCAAAGAATTCTTGCGCAATTTAAAATTGCGCAAGGATTTTTTTGCGCAATTTGAAATTGCGCAATCAACTTGCGCAATTTCAAATTGCGCAAGAAAATCTTTGCGCAATTTTAAATTGCGCTGCACAATTTGTAAATTGCGCAAGATAGTTCTTGCGCAAAATGACACCTTTGCGCAATTTGAAAACGAACTGTAAATTTTCAAATTGCGCAACAAAATTCTACCAGACAATCGGTATTTTAATAATTTATTGGAAACTAAATAACTCAAAATAAAACATAATAAATGCGAAGATAACATGTGTATAATAAATACATAACATTTATTATTACAATTAAATAATATTATCACTGTAACTTGAAATAAATCAAAATAAATGTAAAAATTAAGTTTTTAATATTAGTTTAAGCTAGGCCATGTAACCTAGTCAGTATCAGTAGTCCAGACCCTAGCTAGGCTAGAGTAGTATAGCCGGCCGGCCGCGCCACGCCCGCCTGGTGGAACACCACCGCTTCGTTTTCCTTCGTCGGTTCTTCGACGGTATGCTAACTTATAACAATATTTGCACTACTAAAATAAGGAAATGCGATATTTATCTTTAATTTTGAATCATTCTTAGAAATTACTATAAAATATGGGTGTGCATGATTTCACAATCTGTCGAAAAACCTTGCGCAATTTGCAGATTACTTGCGCAATTTAATACGTTGCTTGCGCAATTTGAAACACATGTTTCAGTTCAAATTGCGCAAGGATTTTTTTTGCGCAATTTCAAATTGCGCAAATCGTTCAAATCGCGCATAACATTTATATCTTATGCATTCTTAATTATCGATTGACCTTGTCAGTTTATAAGGTAATATTGCAGTTGGTCGTTTCGTCCTTTTTCAAGTACTCTACACCTCCTTATGCCGCGCACACGTCACACTCACAGACAGTAGACAGAACATTTAGATAGTAGGCCTAGCCTAAAGATTAAATGCAGGAACACAGAAAAAGCCCTTGATGTATCGTGATTAGTTAAAATTTATATTATCATTATTTACTATAGAATAATAATGCACAAACATGTTTTCAAAATGTTTATAACGAGTTTATTAACAATGTATTTACCAACCTGTCCCTTTTATTCTGTTTCCCGTGTGCGTTTTTTTTAAATGTAAAAGCGACCTCAACGGCGACACAAATTAAGATCTAATATTCGGGGTAGGGGGAGGGAAGTTCCCTCTCACCACCACACCACCACCACAATTCAAAGCTTGTAAATAAATAATATTGATTCTTTCTTATTAATTTTGATCGGTTACCGTATGTAGTGTAAAAAACACGAAATATAAAACGAGTTGCTGATATAGGACCTACTCTGCATGATTATATTTATGTTTGACGTGTCATAAATATTAGGTCACGTGATGATTTCGTCATAGGAGAGATTGGCTGGCAAGAGACACACGAGCAGTAATTTAGTATGGAGCCATCTAAATCAGATATTCACACCATATTTAAACGTTTAAAGTCTATTAAATCAAACAAGGTACTTTATTAATACATTAATATTTGTAGATATATTGTATTTGTTCATCAGAATACTGCTGGACGCCGGTATATAAGCTAATCTAAGCTAGGAAGTAGGCCTGGCCGGTGTCTGTGTGTGTGTGGTGGCCAAAAGGAGAGGGCAGTCGAGTGAGCAGCTGGAAGGAAATGGATTGCCTCGGAGGTCTGGGAAAAATACCTGCCTAGGGACAATTTTGTTGATTATTCTAAAGTTCTTAGTAGGCTAGACCGCATTTCAAGTTCAATTGTATTTTGTAGGCCTAAATTTAGGCTAATTAAAATTGTTTATAGGCCGGGCCTCCTCCTAAGAAGGGTAGATGTACCAATTTGCGGTTAGGTAAAAAAGGTCAAATCATTCATTATTACGTTAAATGTGTTATTCTATAGTTTCAAGTGAATACAACAATTGTCAATTACCGTATTAATAATATATATCCTTTATTAAAATACATAAAAAAATAAACAATGGCCACTTAATTAATAATAATTCGTTAAATACTAAGGACGGCACCAGTTTGCGGTACCCAGTTTGCGGTACCCAATTTGCGGTAATACTTTTAATTGATACGCCACTCGAGTTTGGTCACGTGACTGAGAATGTTCAACTTTTAAACGTAAACATGATGGTATTGTAGTGTTTAAAAACATAAATAAAACACAAAAATTCATATTTATTAATTCTTGTTTATTACCTCCGCCAAGGAGGTTATGTTTTCACCCCTGTATGTTTGTGTGTGTCTGTGAACAGCCTGGAGGCCACAGTTTTCATCCGAATCCGGCCAAATTTGGCCAAAAAAGCTTGGACGAGTTCGAATTTAAGGGGAAAAGGTCATTGGTCAAGGTCACAACTAACAAAAAACTATTTTACTGCCTAGGCCTAGATACCAAAGTTTTTAACCAATTCTCAACTTAGCCACAATGATCAATGACACATCATATAATTGTGGTTAAATTTTGAAGGGTCAGGGTCAAAGATCAAGGTCCACAAAAAAAAAAAAAATAATAATAACAAAAAAAACCCTCAGTGGGACTTGAACCAGCGATCTCAACTGTGAGAGGCTGGATACATAACCATTACACCACACTGTCATCCACAACTTTGTAGTGTGCAGTTAGCCTATTTACACTTAAAACTAATAAAAAAAATGTTTTAAAAAAATATTCAGAGGCATTTTATGTAGGGGAATTTTACAGTAGGTGGAGGTTTGTACTCTCGGAGTACCCTCTAGTTATGTTTAAAATTAATTGAAAATATGTTTACATTTACATTTAATGTGACAATGAAAAAATATTAATTAAAAACCAACCTACCGCTGATTGGATCAGGCCACATGGCTGGTCCAATTAGCTGGTTTTTCTTCTACATCCCATAATACTAATAGTAAGACAATCGTACAATGGACTAGTCTATGAGGTATTTTATTTATTGAGATATTGTGAAATGCAGTTTGTAGGTATATCACGTCACTATGTGACTTACCTACATGTAAGTGAAGGGTACCCCCTTTCTTCAGTTCGCACTAAAGACATGAAATTTTCCACATGGAGTCAAGAGGTCATTCATTGTTTTGATGGCTAGCGATGAAATAGCTTAGGGAATTATAAAATAAACGATTGTAACTTTGAAAGAATATATTAAAGGTACTACTAACATGAAAAATAATTAATAGTTGTGAATAAATAATAAATTACATTAATTAATAAATGAATTAACCGCTAATTGGTACATCTACCCTAGGCCTATTTCTATATCATCCTATTTTATAAAAATTAAAGTGGTTTCAAACATCTTTATTCTATAATATAAAACAGTATTTTTTTAAAAACATTTTTACAGTACACACTCCAGTTCATGATATGAATTTGGTTTTTTTTCTCAGTTATGTTTTGACTGTCGTAGTAACAATCCAACTTGGGCTAGTGTGACGTATGGAGTGTTTCTATGTATAGATTGCTCAGCTGTTCACCGATCACTTGGTGTTCATTTGACCTTCATTAGGTATGTTTATCATTGTTTACTTTTATATATGAGGATGTGAGCCTGGATAACATGTTATATTATATGATAGGTACTGTTTACTTTTTAGTTATTTAAAAAAATTATATTACTTTTCTTTTTATTAAGATCTACACAATTAGATACATCATGGACTTGGCCTCAACTGAGGGCTATGCAAGTTGGTGGCAATGCCAATGCAGTAAGTACAATTTACCTTAAAAGGAACTTACTGTAGGTAGGAATAGTTTCTTTTAATGTATTTAGGTACATGTCGGCAAGAATTAGCAATCAGTAAATTATTCACTGTCCTATTTTGTGAACCAGTTCACCAGGGTAACCCCTTACTCATCTCGAATAATGATCTGGGTTTTTTAAGTTGCACACGGATTAACTGTGCACACTGGACCTAAAGTTTATAGTCCTTATACAAGATGATTTTTTTCCATCATCAGAACTAGGAGTCGGTCTCGAACCCCATGCCAATATTGTCGGCTCTTTAGATACGGTAAACGGCGCCCCTGCCCTAACCACTTGGCCATTGGAGTCACTTAAATAGAAGTAATGTTTTCCCAAAACCTTGGAACTTTTTGCAAGTTTTGCTAATACCATTTTGATTTAGATTTATGCCTATTTTATTTGCGTCTTCAGAATGTAGCTCTTATTCTCAAATTTATATATAAAAATTAATGAAAGTGTGTAGCATGGTTGAAACGTAGATGACGAGTACAGCAGCAGTGAGGTCAGCTGATATTAAATGTTTGTCAATGACGGCCATGTGGACACAAGAACAGTAACATTAACATTGAGATCCAGCCACTGATACCCACAGCATTGTCATTTTGTCAGTAATTTGCCTTTGGATTTGTATTTGTTAATATTACGATTGTTTCATTTTTTAGACAGCATTCTTCAGACAACATAACTGCTTGACAAATGATGCTAATGCCAAATACAACAGCAGAGCAGCTCAGTTGTACAAGGATAAAGTTAAACAACAAGCTAGTGCTGCTATGAGGAAATATGGAACAGAAGTAAGTCAATGGTGCTCTCGTTATAATTTGAAACCATTGGAATTTACCTTTGAATATAGAGCCATTACATTAAAGATTCCATCACTCCAAATATTGTTAACACTTTTTGACATTGATTAATTATTAAAGACCTTTTCCACTAAAAAGTTCCAGTCCATTGAGTATAAATATTAATAATATATATACTTATTAAAGATGCTTTAAAACGTTGGTTTTACAGAATCCTTTCAATTAGAAGAACTTATTTTCATTAAATGAAACCTACCAAGAACAAGACATGTATTCAATTATATACTATTGTGTAATTAACCTATTCATCTAAAGCTCTGTCTACACTATCAAACTAAAGTCCCAAATATGGTAGTGATATGACATCATCATGTCCATATATGAGCATATCACATTTTTGTCACATAAAGTTTGATAGTGGAGACAAACCTTAAGGATTCCATCCTGTTAACATCCCTCATCATTTTCTCTCCCTATTTTAGTTACATATTGAGGAAATTGCCCACATGTACTCTCCAGATAAGAAGGAAGGAGACTTTTTTCAAGAGCTTACAAAAGTTGATGAAAAGGCATCTTTCATCCAAAATACAACGACCAGTGTCCCAATAAACAATGGCAAAACACAAGCAGGTAAAAAACTTGTTAAGCTTAAATCAAGATGATGTCATGTGGTCTTTTCAAAATCTATTTTTATTTTTTTATTTACTGTATTTATATAATAAACGCCTTCCTGAATAAACTCCCCCCTTGAATAAATGCCTCGCCACATGTATATACACACAATATTGTATTACACTTTTATTTGTAGGACTTCCTTACTGTATTTTATTTTTTTTTTAAATTCCAGCAAGCACAAATAAGGCTGTACAAGAAGGTAGAGATATATATCTGTTTAATTCCGATCTTTAAAATATCTAGTACTGTACTGTACATTCCATACTGTTTACTGTTTTGTTAACTTACCAATTTTTTCTTTTTTAATACTGGGTATTTTAGATGAGTCACAGGGATTCTAGACACAGCACTATGAGTATACAGTACAGAAAGAAATTACTGCTTCGTATCTACGCGCAACCTTTTGTAGCCTACGCGTAGGTAGATCGTAGGTTCTCTCTGAACGTAGCCTACGAAGTATTGTTCGTAGCCTACGATATATTGTTCGTAGCCTACGATGTATTGTTCGTAGCCTACGATGTATTGTTCAAAGCCTACGATGTATTGTTCGTAGCCTACGATGTATTGTTCGTAGCCTACGATGTATTGTTCGTAGCCTACGATGTATTGTTATGATAATTATCTACGCGTCGATTGTAGGGTGGGGTTTGTAAACACCATTGTCATCGCCTTTAGAAGCATGGACAATGCAAACAAACAATGTATTGTTTGCTAATTAAAATCCTATCTAAAGATAGTAGACATCAATTTTTGTAGCTGCCCTACGCATCGGTTATCCTAATTTAGACGGAAATCCACCGACGAGACTACATCGGGCCCATGGTCCCTCAGCTCACGTAGAGAGAGTCAAGGCTAGCCTGTTTCGGCGGCCTACATTATAAATTATTTAATTCTACCTTGGGTTAGCGAATTATAAAAACTGACACCTAGGCCTAGGCTAGGACACCAACAAAATATATGCAAAATAAAAATATATTCCATATTAAAATTTAACATAGGCCTAGGCCTTTTGAAATGATTACGACATGTGTAAAGAAAAAGGCCCGAACAGAATTTGGAGGGGAAAAGACATGTGAACAGTTTTAGAGAGAGTATTATGTTTCATGTCATGTGACACAAAATCCAGGTACACGATCTTATTAATCGTTGTCAGACGGCAGCCACCTTCTCGTACTGAGTTTTAAAAAAACCATGAAAGATTGCGGTAAAGCAGAGAGTATCGCGTTTCATGCCATGTGACCAAAAAAACTAGGTCGGTATTAATTACGGTCTTCTGTCGGCAGTCTTTTTGAGCGACCGATTAAACGTTCTGATACTATATTTAGAATTAATTGTTTACGATCTTTTTTTCTCGGCATTGTTTCTGGGTGGACTGGACATTCGCTATATTATGTTTATTAGTTGGCCTGTTCGTTGAGGTTCACCTGTGTTGGATCGTGTCTCTACGTTTACATCGTGGGAAATTTATATTTGTATTTGCCGTAGGTAAACACGCACGAAGGAAACGATTACGATTAAAAAATATTTATTTTTTAGTAATTTATAACTTAGTCCTCCGCCAGTTAAAGTTAACACATTAATTTCACACCTTACTTCACTAAGAACATCGTAGGGTTGTTTATTTAGGTTACAAACTCCCTACGAAGTTCAGAACGTAGCTCATTGAAAGTTGTTTATTGAGGTTACGAAGCCAAACAATGGAACCTACGAAGCCAACAATGTAGCCTACGTTCTATCTACGAAGCTAATTCGTAGGTAAAGTTGCAGTACTTTCTTTCTGTACTGTACTAGTAACACCTCCCAACTTTTTTATCATTGTGTGTTATTTGTTAAATTTTAATAAATATAAATTCAACATTTCTACATAATTCCTGTTTTCTTTTTTTAAATATGCACAGTTTTTTGAAAGATATTTGTGCAAGCATGTATTTCAAACAAAACATTTACAATTTTTAACTTGCTTCCTTCATAATTTTCACTACACAGTAGTCAGAGAGAGAAAAAGAAAGCTAAGGCATGTGTTATCAATTTTATATGTTGTTTTCATAGTAAAAATGTTTGTTTGTAGATGACGATCCAGACGCAGTTCCTGACGTTTCAGCAGCTTTAGGTACTTCACCATCAAAAGTTAAAGCAGAGCCTAGAAAGTCTACTATTGGAACTCGTAAACCAACCAGTGCTAAGAAAGGGGTGAGTCTTCATCACGTTTTTTAACCTTATTTGCCAATATCAAATGCACATGTGTCATGATTTTGTAGCATAACTTATGTATGCGTGTGGCGCAGTGTGTGCATTGCTGGTATCCTTTAAGTTTTAAAAAATCATGTCAGTTAACAATATGTAACATGTTTTTTTAGCTTGGAGCAAAGCGAGGAATGGGAGCGCAAAAGGTGAAGACCGACTTCAAAGCATTAGAATCACAGGCAATGGCAGCTGATAAGATGAAGGAAGATTCAGTTAAGCAAAAAATTAAGACGAAAGAAGACGAAGAACAACAAATGTGAGTAAACTGAACGTTTTAGTTATTTTTGCAACCAAAGGATGCTTGAGGCAAGACATTTTAAGGGTGTGGGTTTGGTTTCTTAATTACTTTATATGTAGGGGCTAGTAAGGCTGATCAGTGTATACATATATTTGAAATTTTTCATTTTGTATGTTTTGTATATCCAAAATAAAGGAAATGAATGAATATGCGTATACAATTTTCACACATAATTTTGTATTGGAGAATTTCATACACACACAAGTTTCTTCTATCATTAATGGACAATCATACCAGGTCAAAGTTTATATCAAGACATTGACTGAGTTCTGATATTCATGCTTGTAAACAAATAGAACATGTTATAGTAGTAGTATTATGAAATTGAAGGTGTATTCTATACAGACCAAGTTAATCTCTGTCTACACTATCAAACTAGTTTGACAAAAAAGGGTGATGTGCCAAAATATGGCCAAATATGATAGTGATATGCCCAAATATGGTAGTTTATTTTCTTTTCACTTACAATTTAATAGTGTAGACAGAACTTAACAGCAAAAAAAAATATGTTAGACTTTCTGATAATTTATACCTGCAGCTTTTATCTCATTCTCACAGATTTCCTCATCCTTATTGTTATAAATAAATAAATTTATTTTACATATATACTTAGTGGTTTAGAATTTCTTCTGTGCATGTAAATTATAGATAAATAACTTTAGAATTATCCAAACTGTGATTACAGGGCTTCCATGAGGCTAGCCTACCAAGATATGAGTGTACAGATGAAGAAACAGGAAGAAAAGATGAAGAATGTTGATCCTAATAAAGCAAAACAGATGGAACGTTTGGGTATGGGATATGTTGGAGCAGGCAGAAGGTAAACAAAATGACTATACACTTTGGTATTGCTTTGTAACTATGTTACCATTGTGTCCTAGTTGAACACTATATTCTTTCTTCTTCAGCCCATATCATCCAACTGCTGGGTGAAGGCGTCTCCCAGTTGGTATCTTTTCCAAATTTCGGTCTGTCTGACGAGCTCATCCCTTCATCTAGAGTGAGGTCTACCCCGCTGTCTTTTCCCATATAATGGTTGCCACTCCGTTGTCAATTGTGTCCATCTACCATCGTGTATCACTTGCTCGCTTTTTTGGCTCGTATGTTAATGAAGAGTGTTCAGTTTATGACATCAAAGGGACAATTGAGGTATATTAAATAGTAAATTTTCTTTTGGATGATCCAAAGTCGAATAAAATTCGTAAACTTACGTTTTTTACTCTAGCTTTCGCTGGTCAACGACGCAGCTTAATCATGAGTGAGTCTCTGTGACTTGGACTTATTACCATTAGATCTCGTATATGGTATAGCGCCATCTATAGATCGTTCAGGTTTTCCCGAATTGTACAATTTTGGGAGTTCCAAACCGCCGTCGTCTCTGTTCATAGTGTTACCATGTTTTCTTATTTTTATTGATTCTTTTATTTTCCTGTCTTTCCATGACGATTCTGTGCCCAGTTCATTTCTTCCTTTATTCCATTTAGTCCTAATCTTCAAGGTAGATTACACATTAATAGAGCAATTGAAATATCTAATACCTATTTTAAGTAATAACTGTTTAGCTATTAAAGGTAATTAAGTGTACTTTACATTAATGTTTTTGCTTTTATTGAATCATTTTGTTTACACAGGATATGTTTTGAATGTTTCACTTAACCTTTAAATATCATTTAATGATTTCTCCTTTACTCATTAGGTTCTCTAATATTGTAATAATAATAGTCATTATTGTGAAACGCCACAGCTGCCATATGTTTTGCATTTATTACTCCAGTAATTGAATCAGTAACTTATTATTATAGATTTAACGTTGAACTTTTTTCATTTGAACTCCATTTGTACTTATGTTTTTATTCGTACAATATTATTAAGAATATTTTCATTCTTTGCTGTTATAAGCATCATCATTTTAATAATGAAATAAAAATTATGGTGGTGATAACAATGCGATCTACTGTACAATCCATCAATAAATTGATGACTTACAATCCATAGAAACAAAGCAACATTTTATATAAAAAAAACTCCATTAAATAGTATTAAATTGTTATGTGTAAATCAAAGAATATGGGGCGTAGAATAACAATTTATAATACTTCCTGGACAATAAAAATGGTAGTGACAATAGATTTAAGACAACGCTTTTAATTTACCTGGGACTATACTCAGTGATATACAGTATGATTGGTTTTATCACCAAACCTAAGTTTCATTGATTCAAAGAGATGAAAAAATGCTGGGCAAGGTCAGCTTAAGCATACTACATTGCTGAATTCTGTTTGCTTTTTTAACCATTTTTAAAATTAATCTTCTCTTTTAGTGGTGTGTCTCATTCGGCTATGAGTGATATGCAAACTATAGACCAAGTGAATCCAGTCAAAAGCAAATCCAAGTTTAAGTCTTCAAGTAGTAGAGATTTCTTTGATGACTACGATTCTGGTTTCTCAAGCAAAAACTCGTCAAGGTACTGACAATATTACAACACTTAATGTTCTTTATTTGATAACAATTTGCAATCAACTCAGGTGTATAACTCTTTTAGTTTAGAAGGACTCTTTTTTATAACAAATTGCCTGTATCTTCTCGCATGTTAGAAGGTGAATTAACATTCAAGTTGATCCTTGGTGGGGTTAGGGTTATTTAATTGACTAATATCACCCAGGCTTGTATTAACTTTAAAAGAGTGATTGAAGGTGGTTGTTGTAGTAATTAAAATGTCCTGCAAAGTCTGACTCATATAAGGTTTAAATTTTGTAATTCTTAATTTCATAATTAAATATTAAACCGACCAAAAGACAGACCTTCACCCTCCCTCTGTTTTATCCCTTTCTTCTTTCAATGTTGATATATTTTGCACAAATTACAGTTTTGTGGAAGATTAATTTAAGTTGTAAAGAATGTGGTATTTTAACTCGATTGTATGAAAGTAATAGGTTTATACATTTTGCAAATTGTGTGGGGAGAAACAGGAATATGAGCATGATGTATATTTCATATACTGTACATAGTTTTATGGAGTGAATTCGACATATTTCTGTTTAAAGGAAAACATTTGTAAAACCTTTTGAACATGTTCAACACCATTGAACTGAAAAATGTTGATGTATATAGAACAAAACTGTTAATCAGTTTTAATTTTATTCCTAGTCACGTTTTTGGTGACTGCTTGCCCTATCAACTGTTTTTGTTGTAAATATTTTGTAATTGTTTTTGTGTTATTGTCTACTGTATCTTCCTCAATATGAAAGTATTTTCTCACACTTCATTGTCGATAGTTTTCATGTTTGTTCACTTGTGAAATGTGTGTTATTTTTCAGAGGTTTTAACATTATTCATATATCTAAGATTTTACACTGTTTAGAAAAACAAATATAGGTGCCATGATTGTATTAATCACATATAATAGGTGATTTTATCTTGCAAGTTAATTAAAGAATATGGTGATTGTCTTTTACCCAAAAAATACATAAAATATATGCAAATCTGTCTTGTGTGTACTGATCATACATACAGTATACCATTGATTTATTTACGTGCTACAAAATTGTGAAATAAAACAACCAAAATCCCACTTGCACTTTGACTTTCGAATTGGTAACCTGCTTTTAATTGAAGCTACTTTTGCTGTTTGTCTTAAACAGATAGTAAGTCATGAGTCTGATTTGTGTGCTTGGCTCAGATGGCCAAATTTGCATTTGCAAGGTAAATAGTTTTCCTATTTATGAAAATAAGATTTATGTGAAACTACATGGTATCTATATTTTGTTCCAAAATTGGGCCAAATTACTCAAATTTTAACTTGATACGAATTGAATACATGTACAGTATTTGTTTTTGTACAGCTGTCTCATAAGAAATACTACAGGTACTATTAAGTGCATGTATAACAAGTTTACTTAGCTGTGTTGATGCAAACACTCGAGTGTAAGGGGTTATCTTTAGTACAATATTTTATTATATTGTTTTTCTCTTGTAAATGGGTATAGTGTACCTGAGAGATTTAAATGTCAGTGCACTAATTGCTGATATAATGCCTAGTTTTCATAGAATTGCTATGCCATCGCTATAGAATGCTTTGTTCATATTACGGCACGCATAGTTTTGTTGTAAGTTTTATCATCAGAAATTAATAATTCCAGAATTATATTATACTTGTTAGTTGTGAATGGATTAAGCAATTATGGTAATTTTTGTAACGCATTATCATGTCTGACCAATCAACAGCCAGCAATGGCCTTTAAATATGCAAATATACTTTTTATTATAATAGTAAAATCAGAAGTGACCTTTCATTTCATCAACAAGTATAGCGATTTTATGGAAACATCTAAAGTATTTTAGAATACAATATTCAACAATACTGTATAGCAATTTTATGGAAACATTTGGCTATTTTGCAACATTGACACACAACATTTAACTGGCAAATAAATTCACAAATTTTCTGGCTCAGCAACTGCGTTTCCTGTGAGAACCATACAAGCTTCTTGTGTTTCAAACTATTTAACATCAATACAAACCAAGTCTTAAGTGTTTGCGCCGTTAAATTTGTTGAGATACGATGCAATATAGCCATTAGAATTAAGAATTATCTACAGTATATACAGTTTTAACTGTCTATTGCTTTTGACCTAAATGCCGCCGTTATATTTAAATAAATGAAATGAAAATACTTGGTTTATTGTTCCTTCATCTTGTTTCTTGTTCTCTCTTTCCTACATAGCCTGGTTTCCATAAAATTGCTATGCTTTACTTTTGTTCACTTGTCCAATTAGGGAAGAGTGAATTCACTCTTACCTGGTTCATTCTGTGGTCATTTGTTTGTTTGAAATATTAATTCAAATTATAATATATCGTATAATTAGAAATTTAACTTGATGATTTATGTAGATTAAAAAAATATTTTTGGACCGTAACAATTTTTTTATAAAGTCAGATATTTAGTTTTCTATAGTGTGTTGGCAACATAGCAATTTTGTGGAAAATAGGCAAACATTTTAGAATGATTTAATACTGCTTGCCGGTGGTGGAGATTTTTTAATATTTACCAATTTACAAGATTTCTTATTCACTCATTTTCAACAATCATTTTCTATCATATACCTGCTACCACATTTAATAGCCATATCCTATGCATTGAAGGTGGTTGTCCTTATCTATTACCTAGCACGCCATCTAAACCAAGCCAAGGTATATTTCCCAATTTTATCTCGCACCTACTACATTCCTATGTATAAAGCTGAACATAAACAGTATTATGTTTTGTGTTTTATCGAGTGTCAACGCTAAAACATGTTATTGAGCAACTATCATAATGGTAGAGTCCGTCTTTTGTTGGGCCCCAAAAGTTTTGTTCTACTGTATTTCGTTTCTAACTTAATATTTTATTAAAACATGAATAAGTATGTATGGAAGAAGTGACTTATTATCAATAATAAGTACAGTACTATAAAGTGTATTGCTGTTTAAGCCTAAGTATGATATTAATAACTTATTGCAAATATTTTGTTGAGAAATTCCTTCAACTAGATAAGTATCAAGCTCTGGCTAAGTTACCCTGTTTTAAGTTAAATTAATTATTTGTGTCAACATCTATTGTTTGCTGGGAACACAATATACTCACTACTACAGCCATGCAATACATTTTCATCATAACCAACTGGTTTTTAAATAGGAGTGTCGTATATGGTGGAAAACCATTGAGACAAGGGTATGTATGTCATATATTGAGAAACAAAAATATTGTGTTTTTTCTACAAAATAACTACTTATGAAACTCTTGCTTCTGACCATGAGATTTTATTTTTGTGTGCTCTAGGGGTTATTCTAGCAAGAGTTCCCGTAACTATGATGATGATGAAGATAATGATGATGACGATGACAATTATAAATCTAAGGATAGTGAATGGGAAATCATTGATAGAACTTCTACAAAGCCAAAAACTTATGATAAGGTTATGCCAATTGAGTCTGGGTAAGTTTGTCTAATTCTGTGGAATTTACTACCACATGTTCAGGAATAGTTTTATTTACAGGGCACCAACCAAATATGCTTCCGTCTGAACTCAGAAATGCGGTGTCACTCAGTGGCGTAACGGCTATGAGCGCTCACTGGCTAAACCCAGGGGCCCTGGCACTTATTGGGGCTCCGGAGCTTATGGCGGCCCCTGAGCAGTGTCCAGAGGAAAAAAAGGCATTAAAATATGTGAAAAAAAGGCTGAAACGCCCAAAGCCTCCAGCATATGAGATCCTATTAGGGTTCCTAAAAGGGCCTCAGGCTTCTGCGTTACACCACTAGTTTCACTAAATTATTTTATTTCTGTTTAAAAACAATATTTAACACCGAAAGAAAATCGATACATAGTGTATAGTATATTTTTGTATAGTTAGTTACTTTTCTAAAGTACCCAGACAGTTTCTTGATCGTATAGAATTTAAAATTGTGAATGGTAAATTCTTCTAATCAGCCCTTGATGAACCGTTATTTAATGTAAGAAGTTTTGTGATGAGCAACATGTGCTAAATTAGTCCCAGGCTCCTGAAATTTGACATTATGAAATGCAAATATGAAATTTGTTAATGTAATTACCGATCCAATCACTCTAAACCTTGTCCAAACCATAGAATAATTTACCATAAGAAGATATATTTAGAAATTATTGCCACGGTTACTGCTCAAGTTGAACAAATAATTACCAATTAAAATGTCTATAAAGTGCATATTATAAAGTGAAAATTGGTTGTTTTCTGTTTCATAAACTTAATGTTTTTATTTTATTGATTTTAAAAATGTTATCGAATCGTGCTTATATTAGACATTATTTAAAAATTTTTTTATTTTATTCAATTGAAACCTACAGCGATAATTACCGCCACTAACAGGTTTGATAGAAACAAAGCCAGGACATTGATTGGTCCTTAACATTGATCAAGGGCTTCTCTCGTCCAGTGCCCACCTTGACCAGAGGAAAGCCATGGGCTAATTAATACGTCTGAGACAGATACTAGATGCAGGGGCTGCCATAAGAATGTTATAAATATTATTGCATCTATCTAGTAAGGTTCATGGGATTATGATGGGTTTATTGTAGGGATTATGGTGGGCTTATTACTTAGTACAGTATATCAATTTTTTCGTACAAGAATCTGATAATAATGTGTTATGGTATTGATATGCTCAACATGCGTTGCTGAAATAAACAAAGTTCGGTGCAAAACTTTATCTTATTGGCCAATTTGTTGCAACCATATCATGTATCTTTTTGAGTTGTTAAAGTTGGCCATGTGATATTATATGTCTATAGATTATGTATAATAATATGCTATGGATACCTTGAGGTGAGCTTATATCGAGACATTCAAATTCTAAACTTTGGTATTTCAAACACAAATTAAAAACGAGATGTAAACATTCTAAAATGTCAACCAAATTTATTTGTGTGAATTAAACTCTAAACAAACCATTTCCTAGTTATAATTAATTTCAAAATACATTTTTAAAACCACACTTTCCTAAAAACTGGGCATTGTGAATGTGAGCTATACCCAAGGATGTTCACTATGTTGTATATAGACATATCTATGCTATGACCAATACGGTATTAGGAGGTGAAGCATATTAAATGTTCTTTACTCGTGAAGAGTAGCATTTACAGTATACTTTGATAATGTATTTAAATCCTATCAGAGCTTACCATGTTAGATTGATAAAGTTTTGTAGTAAAGTAGTGTATAATTACAGTGACCATTAAACACATATTCAGCAGTGAGTGTAAGTACTTCTTGTCTCCCTCAAAGCAATGGACATTTTTCTAGGACCAGAACACTCATAAATTTCATTAGCAATTGCGTATAAAACGCCAAACCAACGTTTTTAATTTTTATGTTTTATTCTAGGTTCAGTAAAACCAGTCGAAGTCGAAAGGAACCTGTTCAGGTTTCGGAGCCAGCTGGAGATTTAAACAAAAAATATGGTAATGCTAAGTCAATTTCATCAGATCAGTTCTTTGGAGGTGATAAAATAGATGTAAGTGTATGTAAATTGTATGTGTTTACTATAAAAAAATCAATTAACAGTTATTTGTAAAAGGGTAATTTTCACAGAAAAGTATTTCTGAAGAAAGTGCAGCTCACACCGTTTAGCTAAATCTTCGTACATCTGCTCCTAAATCAAAATAAAACAAGTGGTAGTTAAAATAAAGACATTTAATATATAACCAGTCATTTACGTGGATTTCAATTAGTATGGTTAGGCTTTAGTATCTGTAGTAATGGGACTGTCTGTAGCGTGTTGCCACATGGTACGCATTCTTTCGTATTCTCCAACAATTTATATTATGGAACCATGAATGTATAAGAACCAATTACATATTATTTTCGATTCTTAAAAAAATGTAATCCTCCTAAGTATCATGATGAAGAAGACTGATGATACATCAATATAAGATTATACTGACGAGTAAATTAATAAAAACTAATGCAAGAATGAATAGGGCTTAAAGGCGGCAATTACGATGATGCAAGAAATCCATTATTAATATTACCAACAAAGACCGAAAACAAATATTGCTGTAATGACTTGATTATGTTAAAAGGAATGTGGTGTTGTGTATGCACATTATATATCCCTTTTAATTTGCCAATGAATTTACTAAAGAATACAAAACTAGGACGGTAGCCCTTGGAAATATTTGGACAATCTTTACCAGAGGGTGCATTTTCCTTGCTCACTTACCCTCTAGTAAGTGTACATCAATGGTTCTGAAAAATGTACATAATCACTCCAGATGTAGGCCTAATATACTGTAGTTTAATTATTTAAGATATTAAAAATATTGAATTTCATTCATATAGTATGCAAATAATGGTGTAAATTATACTAATTTAAAAAAAAAATTATTGTGACATCATCGTCATTCCATAATATTATTACCATGTTTAAGGCTTTATATCGGTACTACATCATTTGATGGGATGTCTAGAAGAAAATCTGAGTTTTCTAGATCTAGAAAACTCGGATATCTGACTTTTCCAGATCTTGATATTTGAGTTTTCTAGTTACAGAATGGAATGGATATATCTGAGATCTGAGTTTTCTAGACACCCCATTTGATGCATGACGTGACAAATTATAATTGTATACAGTCTGATCATGGTAATTGATCGTCTAGCTTCAAAACCCTTTGTCAACAAAGTTTTGACAACGTACATATAGCACAGTTAAGCCTAGTTTCCATAAAATCGCTACACCGTCGCTACAGCGTTTTCATTAAAATCGCTACACGCGCAGATGTCGCCGACGCAATCGGGAAGGCTCCCCGATTCATCGCAGTCAAATCGGCAAAGTTCAACCATGTTCAACTTTGCCGATTTTGTCGGCGATGAATCATATACGCGTACCATAGAATATTTAGCACTCGCGAACTAGATCCCCGATAAATTCTAGCGTTTCCATAGAATCGCTACACTCTGCCGTGTAGCGATTTTATGGAAATCAGGCTTTAGACAACACAGATTTTCGAACTATTTTAATTATTGTACTAATAACTAATTTCAAATCCTTCTGTTGTTTATTAGACCTTGTCTGATTAGCTAGTAATGTTCAATTTTGTATGAATAATGATCACCTTTTTTTTTTGTGATAAATTTAAATGAAAACAAAAATGCCATTTAATTATTCACCTTGACATTTCTCAGCATTTAGAAAACAGAATAATTGTTATAGTATTATCATTGTTCAATGTAAACTATAAGATTTTTTTTTCCTCGCTTACTCATCAATATTTTTTTTAAAATACCATATTAATAACTGTGTGATTGTAATCAGCCTCTCTGATGTCAATCTTAATAAATCTGCAAATACCCAAAGAATTCAAGTAGCCTTGTAATACTGTGTTAAACCACAAGAATTTGTGCATATTTATTTCTATATAGTACAGTAATTATATTTTACGTGCAAATAATGCAGATATGTTGCTGATGAATTTGTTTTGTCACATATTTTACATTTATCTGTCTTTCACATTTGTGAGCTCATGAAAAAGTAAGTTCGTTTTGAGAGTTGTACCTATTCCTATATCTATATGGTTTTATATTCTCTTAGCTGAGAAAAAATGTTTTTATTTCTGAATTACAAAACATGTTATCATATGGTAGTGGAGTTGTAGCTTAGTGGTTAACGTGCTTTCCAATCCCAAGGTCCAGGGTTCAATCCTGACCTAGTGCCGGGGTTGTAACTCACGACTCTTTCAAATCCACTCCCTAAGTCTCAAATGACTTTATTAGCACACAAAATTATAAAATAATTTATCCATCCTGTAATTGGAAGAAAAAGATAGAGACTTGGCTAGTGTAGAGGTTGGAGGACAAACATTGTACCACTATCTACACGTGAATCAGGCGTAATTGTTATATTTTAGTTTTTCAATTCATTCAAAATTTATATTTTATAGGAGAAAGCAAATATGACAAGATTTGAAGGAAGCGCAAGTATATCAAGCGATGATTACTTCCATGGTGGTTCAAGTAGTCGACGCAATCCAGGAGGTCCAGATATGGGGGCAGTTAAAGACAGCATGAAGGAGGGCGTCACACAGGTTGCTGGAAAACTATCAAAAATGGCTAATGGGTTAATGTCTTCCATTCAGGTAAGTAAACAATGATTGCATTGAATGATGAAAGAGCTTGTTGACTATTGGTTCTCTTCTGACTTTTCCGTGTGACAGTGTTCTTTACAAGATTGTGATTTTTTTGGAAAGCCTATTTATTTTTAACTATAAATATAATAATATCCTGGATTTATAAAGGACAACTTGGATAGCATCGTACGACAAGGCCCGACTAAAAACATCATGACCTTGTCTTTTCGGTCCTGTCTAAGTTGAATCCTGAGGAGATGAGTCGTCTTGAGAAAGCATCGGGCGTAGTTTTTAGGTCATCAGAAGAACTTTAAACATGTTTAATTTTCTCCTGATGAAACGACTTGTCGGGCCTCGTACAAGTTGGCCTTAAAGTACCTAATGTTGTGAAACCTCTAAGCGCTGTACATATTAGCCCGGTCAATTTTTTTAAATCAAACAACATACTTCTATAATGTAGCTAGTAATTGGCGCAAGTTTTTACACCTGGGTGGAGAGAGGCAATGTAGGTGTCTTGCCTAAAGATACAAGCAATGTGATAAGCGTTGGATTCGAACCCATGATTTTACGATCATTAATTTAATGTCCAACACACTGCACCACATGCCCTTAACTATCAGCAATATGACACCAACAAAATATCACAACTAGCCCAGAGTAAATCCCAAGCTTTGTCAGGGAAAGTCTCTATGTAGCCTATAATTTATAAAGCATAAATTGGTGTCTCGCCTTTTTCTTACATTCTCCTTAGTTGCTTCCATACAAATATTAAATAATTTTCTGTACATGATTGAATAGCTTTTTTTGTAATTTCAGATTGTAGAAGTATCACTTTTTCAGTGATTTCAATTGTCTGTATTTGAATACCCATCAGTAAACAATTTTATTGAGAAAAGAATCTAAAAATAAGTGACAAAAATTACCTACTTAAATTTGCCCTAAAGATGAGTTTCTTATTTTAAAATCCATTTGTCCCCTTAAAAAATTAATTTGTAATTTGGCCTACTTATTTTTGTAATGGATTATGTTAGAAGTAGATTATTGGATTCTTTGGATATTTTCAACCCCCTGTAGATAATTAACCATTAGAGAAATTAGGTTATGACTAATGAAGCGCAATATTTGCTGCACATAAAGATGCGGTAATGTGCTGGAAAATGGAAAGCATTTATATTCAATTTATATTTCACAGAATTTTATAATATAATTATGCTCGTTTAGAAAGACAAAAAGCATTTTCTGTTATCGACGACATACATGAGAATGTTTACAGATACAATAATTGTTTAGAATGTATTCTCAGGTTGTTTATCTTTATTGGAAATTTTAAATTGGATATTTTTTATCAGTTTTTTAAACCCTGCCCCATTTTTCCTGGCCAGAGATAAAGCTCTGTCTACAACATCAAACTAGTTTGACAAAAAAGTGTGATGTGCCCAAATATGGTAGTAATATGCCTAATTATGGTAGTGATATGATATCATCATGTCCATATATGGGCACATCACATTTTTTATAGTGTAGACAGAACTTTAGAAAAAAACATCACATGCAATGGCTAAAGAAACAGACACTACTGTGTATATATCATATCTTGACAGATTTTTAAACTCACCTATTGACGTAAATAGAATTCATTGATAAGCAATATAAACAATGCATGTTTGGCCAATGTGTCAATGAACTAAACAAAGCAGGGGATTGTAATTGTTGTTCACATCAAATTATAACAAACATATATGTACATTTTATATCACTTTATTGAGGATGGAGGATGGTCAATTTTAACTGACAAACATATCCCAAGAGAGGGTTGATTTGAATGTCAACTATACTACATAATGATTATTTTATTAGTGATATTTGATGAACCACTGCTATGTCTCATTATCTCATCTATAACTAAATTTACAATTGCATCTTGAGAGTGTTCACTTAGCAAGAGCAAGTGGTTTATCGCGTTTAATAAGTGAAATAATAAGTTGCCAACACATTTTTCGCTTTAGGCATTATCGATTCCAATATTTTTAGGTTTTTTCATAGCACCCTCTATGGTTTAATGTAGTATGATAGCACCCTCTATAGTTTTACAAAACCTCACAATATTTCATTTTTCAAGTTGTGAGGTCCTTTATTCTAGATTTTCTTTAAAAACCACACCATCTGGGCATGGTAAAAAGATTCTGATCCGAGTTAGACTTGCCATCGCCCAAAGCTATATCTTTGCATACATACCTATGCAAAGGCATTGATTGTTATAGAATTCATAGCGCTTTAAAATGTCACATTTTTAGAATCGTAACAGGTCAAACAAAAACATGGACTGGTTGAGGTACAATATTAGTATTGTTATCTATAACAACAGCACCCTCAATATATGAAGTATCAAATAACCTTGAATTTGGTATTATAGATAATGCTAACATTAGATAATGTATGTTTACATTAAATGAAGAGGCCTTTTGACATTTTAACAGTTTGCAGTTGCGCTCATCAATGTCTAAGGTTGACATTAAAAGCTCTTTACATCTTAGAATAACATACTCCATTAGTATTCTTACTTACTTATCATAGGGACATATTGCTATTTCATGATGCCAGATCTGGTTTTTATTGTTTATATAAGGAGGATGATAGTGAGACTGAAGAGAATAAGTGAATGGTGTGCTATGTTATTGTAGGGCAATCAAAATGATAAAATAATGTGAGCTTGTAAAAAAGCTATTTGTTATCATTAGGTATAACTTTGACGGTAAATCGTCCATAATCATAGTTATTCATAGAGAGAAATAATAGGAAGAATTTATAGGTTTGGAAAAAGAAAATTTGGTTTGGTGCTCTTTGACATGAAACTCATTTTTGTCATTATCGTTATTATTGCATTTTCGACGTTTAAATTTAGTTTAACATAGGATTCATTTAAACCTATTATAGTACTTTTTTTTACTTAAGTGAACATTTTATTTAAAAGTGATGATACAATATGAAATTACTTTTATGTTTAACAAGAGTTAAATGAATAATTTAAAAAAACATTGAATTTGGCTTTCTTGTTAAACGATGTAGAACTGTCTGTAATTTTGACATATTGATAATGAACTGTTGAATTAAAGGAGATAATTCCATTTTGTATATCAATGAATTTTAGATATTTGAGAAAAAGTTGGCTAACAATAATTGATACATATTATATTTGATCTTGAAGCCAAGGTACACATTATTTCTGCATATCAAACACATAATCATTGTCCCTGGAGAATCATGCCGTACTGCTGTAATTAGTAATGATACCGATGATAGTGTATCACTATGTTAGTATTCAATAGTTACCAGATTCCCAATTAGACTTCCAAAGTCAGAGGAATTAAGAATGTTTGTTTATGACCGTGTTCACAAAATGTGTAGGCTCCCTGAACATACTGCTGGCACCAGAGAACATCTTCAAATCCAGTCAGCTACTTGTGAAAACTCGACCAGTTAACGTTTAAAATGTTTGCACATGATTTGCATAGAATTCTATTAAATACTTTGTTTATATCTAAAGGTCACTACACAGTCCTAAAAGAATTGGTGTGTACCCTGGGCCAATTTACTGGGCCAACTCCGGCTCCCCGAAGCCCTATTAAATTCAGAAGGAGGCTTGTTACTGTTACGGAATGATTAAGTTGCCCGCAGAAGTCCATGGAAAATAAGCACACAGTTGAGATATTTAATTTTAAGATTGATACTACTATTATTGCCTATGTGATTGTGATTCTACTAATATGGGCTAGTGAAATCTAAACTGACTAGCCTAGTGTGTCTAGTATTCAAACACTTTAAATTGTGATACTACTATTATGGGCTAGTAATCTAAACTGACTAGCCTAGTGTCCAGTATTCAAACACTTCAAATTGTGATACTACTATTATGGGCTAGTGAAATCTAAACTGACTAGCCTAGTGTCCAGTATTCAAACACTTCAAATTGTGATACTACTATTATGGGCTAGTGAAATCTAAACTGACTAGCCTAGTGTCCAGTATTCAAACACTTCAAATTGTGATACTACTATTATGGGCTAGTGAAATCTAAACTGACTAGCCTAGTGTCTAGTATTCAAACACTTTGAATTGTTTGTAATCTCTGTGATTTATTATTAGCATATTTATACTAAAAGAATTCCTTATGGAAGAAGTACAATTTTTATGAGAAACCGTAATGAAATTAGACTAACTTAACTCCCTTCTTAGATTTGTCTGAAAGTATATTTCTTAAATATAATAAATCAATGTTCATTTTCAAGATAATCAATTACAAAATGAGGTTACCTTATATCCAAAAAAATAAATTCCTTGCAAACATATTAAGAAGCAGCAATAAATGTATTTATCTCTGATTCAGAAAATGAAACGTAGACGAATATGAAACAAAGGTAATGTAGAAATCAATATAAGCATTCAAAGTGCCTATCTATCTCAACTCATTAGATTATGTAAATGGTTAAAATCTTTCTTTAAACTTGACTAATTGCATTGATTTAAATCGAATAGTTTTGCATAGATAATGTTTTTAATTTCTTTATATAATCTATTGTTTTAACGCTTTTTGTATGGTACACAAATAAAATATTTTTCTACTTGTAAATAAATAATTAAGCAGATTCTTTTTGTAGCATACAGCAACTCTGGCAATAAAAATTAAAATCTGATATCTGATGTTGGCAATGATCTGAATAACAAGAAATGTGATTAATATAAAACATTAATGTTACAATTCTTATTTTATAAAATTATATCATTCAAAACATTTGAATTCTTTAGATTTAATATTCATAGTACTTATCCATATGTCTTTCTTGATTTTCAAAGTTGAACAGTGTACAATCAAGCTCTAGTATTAGTTTTCATTTGACCGATGGGTCATCTGACCAGCGTATTTACAGGAATACTTACGTTTCCTACAGTATCCCCTGCTCTTGGTCAATTTCTACTGACCACTGAAGCATGACAAAATTCAATACCTGAATTAGATTTTGATATACATAATATATCATATGTAACTCGTTCAGTGAACAAGCCAATTTGTGGTAAATAGGTGTTCTGTGAGATACAGTGATCTTTGAAGTCTGTGATACTAATAACGCCATATTTCTTCGCCTCTATTAGGCTTCTTAAAAGTCTCCCTATAGACTCCTTAGATTACCATGCATAATTAATATGTGAATTTATTGTTTTCAATTCTACAGCATGTCACTTGCTATTTTTTAATTTAGTTGTAGATATCTTTAGCTCAGAAATAATATTCTCCCTATTTTTGTTGCCATTTTGTTTTACACATATAGTAGAAATGGAGTTGTGTGTTTTTTAATATCTGTCAACTGTCCTGAGTTAAAATTTAGGAATTTTAGCAACCAACATCAATCTCAAGACATTATAATACTCTGTCTTTGTGAATAAAATTCCTCTTCTTAGATGCTATTGGCATTCTTGGCAATACCCAAACATAGGCTTATTCACTAAATATATACTAATGGTCTAACTAAATTGGAACAATAGTGATTGGTTTTTAATTATACTTAAGCACTACCGTATGCGCAGAAATTTGGGTTGGTTCACTAGGTAGCCATAGCAACTGCATTATAGTGTTACCCAACATTTTAACTACACTAATTCTGAAATTACGAAAGATGATGTGGTGTGGTTAGTTGTTAAGTTGTTTTTTGTCATGAGGAAAATAACCTAAACGTAATTCTAAATTTGAATGTAATACATAGCGATTGAAATAAGCTCCACTTGAAACTGTGGAATTGAAACACTTTATAACAGGTGAGATGCCTATATCCATATTACTGAAATTTTCATCTGTTTTGTCAAGCTTTTGTGTGTTTTCACCTACGTTATTCTGGATCGCAACAGAGCAGTCCAGACTGATGCAACAATTTTTAGTCGCGTAGATGCGACTCTATAGTTCACTATGTCGGTCGGTCGGTCTGTCTGTCTGTCGGTCCGGTATCACTATGCGTTTTATCGCTTTCTGACCTTATCTTGATATCAGTTTAATCTAGCTAAGTCAATTTTTCACAGTATATTCCTTATGGCCAGGAATCGATGTGGTTATGTTTTCACGGTGCGCAATAAAAAATTACGCGGTCTACACACGATTTAACGAAATCACGTTTGTAATCATATCTTCACAACCATGAACCACAATTAAATAAAATTTGGTAGTCATAAATTTCAGGGCATAAATCATCATATGGCAATACAATTACATGCGTAGCGCATGTAACGCATGCGTACGCGCGCTTACAATTTTCAAAATTTATTTTCGATGAAATAAGAGTACGTTTCAGGCAATTTTAAGCGTTTACAAAATTGACATGAGTGCGCAGATTTTTGCGCGCGTACTGCGCGTTAAATGTTATTGCGCACTCTTTTTGCCCAATTTCTGTTTTCTTGACTTACTTTTCAACTCGAAATTACGTTATACGAGCACGTCAAAAGTAACCGGCTACGCACGTGTAAATTAAAAAAATATAAATGTTTTTAAACATTTCAACATTTTTAAACATGTTCAGTAATTTCGGTCAGTTGGTAGGTTGGTCGGTCGGTCGGTAAACACTAATGAGCATGCGACTGCAGCCATCTATATGGCCTTGTTCTCTTTAATATGGTTTATATTTTTTTTTCTTTTGCACTACCAATTTTCTCTTCATAATTCATTATTGTACCTGCTATGTTTCTTTTAAGTGTGAACAAATATATTAAAGTTACTTTACTTAAATGAGAATGAGTTAGGCCTATATAAAGAAATTAGGACTAAAATGACACAAAACAAGTTGTTTGCATATGATTACACCATCTGTTGGTATACCTGTTCTAATTACTCTTCTGACTCCCATTTACCTGCCTGCCTGATGGTGCTAAGTGCTTTAGCAATTATTAAGATAAATAACAAATAAACTCTTCTTATTTGCATAATGTATTACATCGATTCTAGTATAAGATGCGGAGTATTAAGACAAATTTGTAACATGTTTACTATCAATCAAAAGGTGTAAAGGTTTTGCTAAATGAGGTGTATGAGAGGAATTCTAATTGTTAGTTTGTTGTATTTCAATTTTCAATGACATTGCATTTTTCTTTTAGAAAATGTCTTCTTTTTTTTTTTTTGCAACATCACTCACTCAATCACATCATAATAATGAATAATACCTGTTAAGATGTATAAATTGCCGAACCTGTAGCTCGGCTTAACAAAAATAAAAAATACCGCAAAAACATCCAAGAAACCAAAAAAAAAAAAAAACATCTGAATCTGAAAATTGTAGAGAGCACTTTTTTAGAAGATATGGAGTGTGATGATTAATATTGTTTTTAAAATTTCACTTTTCAATTAGATGCGATCCCTGATAAAATATTGAAAATAAATACATTTTTTATTGCATTGCAGGATAAGTATGGATACTGAATCAACCTTACATCAAAATGTGGCAATTTCTGTAAATTCTGCTATTGAGTTACTATGTAAAACCAAACAAACACTTGTACAAACAATTATATAGAGTGAAATACAGACAGTAATGTTCTTTACCAATGTCAACATTCAATGATCAAAATAAAGCCAGTTTACTTTACAGTATAATGATGCGATCAACCTCTTTCAATGATTTACCATTTATTTACTTATAATGAATATCGGATGATCTACTCAAAGACTTTGTCAAAATGATATTTTACATTAACGTCGACGATGGGAATCACTTTTGGGTAATGTTATCATCCGAGCAATTGATTCACTCTCAGAGGAGTGGAATTGGATTCGGTCGTATCAATCCGAGCAATTGATTCACTCTCAGAGGAGTGCAATTTGATTCTTTGGTATCAGTGGTATTGATATGAAAACATGAAATATCCAACAGACTTTTCAGCGTGGTTGACCTCAACCTTGTTTGATTTACAATGAATTTTGCGATAATAGATGCGATCACACAAACAAGGGTATGTTCTGACTGATGGTAACATAGC
The DNA here is from genome assembly GCF_964355755.1 of Antedon mediterranea. NCBI lineage: Eukaryota > Metazoa > Echinodermata > Crinoidea > Comatulida > Antedonidae > Antedon > Antedon mediterranea. Next base: position 17,264,292 of record NC_092671.1, on the reverse strand, counting down.
AAAAGCGAGGTCACATTGGAAGTGTTCAAACCCGGCAGTTTAAATAAATCGGTCAAGCAACAGGTTGGTTCTCTGGTCAGTTGCATGGATTGGTCAGTGTAGCAAAGGCAATCTTCGCAGTACTAATCTGATCCGTTGAGACTCCCTATCTGAACTCAACAAATTTGATCACATAAATGAGACAAATACAATATAACTTAACTATGGATGATGGTTCATGTATAATGTTTTGAATGAATTTTTCTTGTTACAACGAAGGCATGAAATGTTTTTTTCACTTTTCCTTCATGTAAGAAAAATTCATTCAAAATATTGTAATGTGTCTGTACAGTAGTTTACTGGATAGCAGTGTTGTATGTATTAAAAATTTTTTTTTTTGCTTTAAATTAAAATATATATTAATATAGGTAAGTATAATATTTAAATTTCCTTTAAACTTTAAAATTGGTAAAATTAAATAATTGTAGTTTATATTGATATTATTACAGTATTCATTTTTCAGGGCTTTACTGTTGAAAGCACTATTCAGAAGAAATGTAATAAAATGTGGTGTTTGATTAAAGGTGTGTTCCCCATCGGATATCTCAGACCTCCGAACATGATACCAATAATTATTCTTTATTTTTATTGTGTGTGATACACACATTTAGGGAATTAGTTGGGTGTTTGAAATTTAAAGCATCTGTTTTATATTTACATAATCCCTGTCAGATGATAAATCAATAAAAATGATGAAATTAATTGTTCTAATATAAAAACTGTTCCATCATTTTATTTTACAATTGTGTGAGTATATGACTATATAACAGTGAATCACTTTATTTGATTTTGAATCTCCAAGCTCCTCCGTCAAGAGCAACAATCTGTTCTCATACATGAATTTTATACATTTTGAGTCCAAACAACTACTGCCTACTCACAGCCACTGATCATAACTGGGCCCTCTGAGAGAACAGTCTTCGAAGAGGTCACCCAGTATAAATAAATAAAAAAATTTAAAAAATGTTTATCTTTCATTTTATGAAAAATTCTCATTACTATTCAAAATAAACTTATACAAATATGACACGAAGGCCTATGATTGAAGGCCTCCTTCAGTATTCAACATACTATATGCTGAATATATTACCATTATGAAATTTATTTTAAAATCAAATTACAGTGCAAGCAATTTGATATAGAATTACTCTCTAGCTTTATAGATATTGGAATATATTTACAGAAATGGGTCTTCAATCTACAAGATGACGCTATTAAAGCTCTGTATACACTATCAAGCTTTATGTGACAAAAAAACACGATGATGTCTTATCACTACCATATTTGGGCACGGCACTTTTTTTTTTGTCAAACTAGTTTGATAGTGTAGCTTAACATTTCTTTATGTTTTTATAACCATTCTGTTTTTGATTTACAATAAATCCCTCCTAGTAACAACCTTTTTTTGAACCAAAATTTTGTTTAAAATATTTTCTTATGGTGTAAATTTTCATCTTGAATGTGCTAGAGGTACTGTATATATGAACAGTCTTTCCATAACCATACTTGTGATTGGGATTTGTTCAATATTTTCTCGAAGCCTCCATAATTTCAATCAATTTGCAGTTTTATCATTTCTGTACTAAAATAGAAAAAGGTTTTTGTTTGTAGTTTCTGTCATTATTTTATTATATATTATTTTTATATTTATTATTAATAATTGTTACCTAAGGTACATCATTTCTCCTTGGATTTGAACACCAGATAATATTATAGTTTCAGTAGTTTTCGACTACTTTATCCTTGTATTTGTCTATTTTAGAAAATATAATTTTTTTTTTCAAATGAAAGTCAGTATATGTAGGTTGTGGTATTAAAAATAATAATTGTTTCAAAACATCTGTTTCAATTATTAAACACTCATTTCTAAATTATGAATTAATTGAATTTATGCTAATTAAAAGTATCATGGTTATACTATATTAAAAAGCAAAAGAGATTATAATACATTGTGGTTTTTTTTTCTCGTTTAATTGTCATTATTAAATTAATGTTCTCTAATATGACTGGAAGTTCATTATTTTTCATGTAATGAATTTTTCAAATTATCTTATTTTATTTGCTTATTGGTGAAGTAATTGATGATGGACGAAGACAATCAAAATATATATTGTCAGTGTTTTAACACAGAGACATGAGACCCCTGGTTTAGGGATCCTAAGTAGCCCTCTAACATTGGAGGCCATGGACGTTTTTTATATATTTTAATGCCTCTTGTTTCCTCTGGGGCCCCGGTTTCAGCCAGTGAGCGCTCATAGCCATTACGCCACTGTATATTGTTATAGAAAGTAATTCCAATATCTTCCTCTCTCTTGGTGAATGTATTTTCTGGAAAATCCATTTCACAGTTATTTTATCAGCATTATCAATGTGTTAAGTTCTGAGAGGTTAAGTTCAAATACCAGGCAAGAGTAATGGTATTTCAGAAAACATGCATGCATGTTGGAATTATCATTTGTCAGTTTCCTGGTATTTATTAACACTGTTTTACTTTTTCTAACTATACTTTTAAGATCTATATATTATCTTGCATGTATTCTGTATGTATACTCTGTATCTTGTGAGTTTGGTTTAGTTGTTTGTGTGGAAGGTTTAGGTTCAAATCGCTGGTAACACAGTAGTTTAGAAACATACAAAAAAAACAATTTATAAACAAAACATGAAATCCACTTTATTTGCTGTAGGTAAGAATACATATATAACAGAGGCATGATAGTAAAGAGATTAAACAGGCAATATGAAATACTGTAGGTAATGTCGACAAGCTTTAGAGAATGTTATCTGCTGAAAATCAAAGACAAAAGGTCATAGGTCAATGCATACACATTCTTTTGTATAGCTTCATGGCTGGTGAAAATTCTGATATCTTAAGGTAGAAAATCGGTTTGTGTGGTAGGGTATTTATTATTTGCGGAAATGTTTTAATAAACTATTCGTTCGGATGAATATTCAGCCAAAGATATTACTTTCTATACATATATATATATATTTATATACCGTATTTATAAAATTTAAATATCGTAAGCTATGAAAGATAAGGTGAGACAAGTTTTAAATCCACTGAATATAGTACATAGTTTACACAATATTGATTTACAATTATATAATATTAGCTATTTCAACAGTTTATCGTTTTGTATAACCAAACATAAGTTATAATTATTTATTTAGGGCCATTCAGTAAAAATGTATATTTTAATTTTTTTTCTTTTTGTAAAGTGATGACTTACACACTGGTTAGCTGAAACTGAGACCTGTAAAATTATTACTATACATTTCATTTTTCAAACTGATAGACTATAGAACATAGTAAATATACGACATATTATATTATTTTATACACCAAAGATTTATGTATATAACTTAATACAATGATAAATTAATATTCAGATTATTTACATTCAGTACAGTTTTATCCCCAGAATATATAAATCATATTATATATCAATAAATAATATTCATCTATTGGATGAAATACAATATTAATGCACAAATGAATTCATACATTTTATTCATTAGCACATATAAACAGATATGAAAGCATCTATAATTTTAAATAAAAAAGAATATTGTAAATATTATAAAATTATATTTTTACCAAGTACTGAGTTTACTAATAATATGGACAATACATCTCATCATCTTATTACATATAATGTTTGTCTTGAATGTCCCTGTGGGGTTGCAAGCTTCTTATAATAATCATTATTTGTGCTGGATAAATTGAAATATAAGAAAGGTAAGATTCCCCCAGCCAATTCGACATTCATGTATGTAGATTTATTTTTATCTCTCTGGCGTTACAAAAATTCACACGAAAACTTGCAATAGTATAGTGTACTGTATAATATAACGCAGCCAATTTGTAGTTTGTGGATAATCATCGTATTGCGAGCGGGAAAAACAATATGAAAGTATTCCATGGGGAGTTAAGTAATTACGATAACACCTATACAAAATAAGAGATAGGAATATACTACTGTATTGTAGTAAACAATCATAGAAGAATATTCACAAACAGTAATAACATAACAGCTATAAATCATCAACAAATATTGTATTGTAGTTGTACTAAAGTCAATACTTCATTGTAAACTTTAACCTAATATGCGGTTGTCATGTGGAATGTTCCTAATGTGTCGGATCGATTTTGATAAATAGATTACATGCGCAGGTAAAAACAACAATTATAAAATTATTATTCCCATTGTAAAAAAAAAACTAAAATGGTGGTTGAAAACTTACACTCTATAATTCAGGTAAAAAAAATATAAAATTAGTTTTACAATGACACACAAAATAATACTGAAGGAATGACTACTATAGTTTGCACTGTGTTCATTGAAATATACATGTGTTTCTGTTCAATAAGATGTGGTATAATACGTAAATAAGTAACTTTCTTTGGGAATGATCTGTTTTTATAAAAGATATTCTGTAATTAGCACCTTTAAAAAAAAAAACAATAAGTGCAACATGTATGAAAAATAGTAAAAGCAAACAACCAAGGATTTATGTATATTATACACATATAAATTTAATAATTCTATACAATATACATTACACTATCATATTCTGATATTAATATAATATTTCTAATATTAAGTATGCCCATGACAGTAAGAATAATAATAATAAAGAGCATATGATTTGTTGATATGCATCAAGTAATACTATGATACAGGTGCAGTTGAGACGTAAGCTAAAACACAATCTCTGTAAATATATTGCAAATTTTGTAGAAAATTGTCTAGGATACATTAAACAGCACAATGCTATTTAATGAGATTACTGTACAGCTACATATGCAAGAGTGACACTCTCACACAATCTATGCTGCGAATTTAATCGGGAATGTATTTCTCCGTGATATTACCATTTAGGCAGGTTTTAAGAGGATTTTCTAAAACGACGTCAACATTTTACACACAATTTAAAGTTCTTAAACTAACTATGTAAAGACAAGTATAAAGAACAAATGGTTTAACTCAAGGCATTCCCTGTACAATTATTTATTATGGTGAAAATCACGACAAAAAATTAAATAGTGAAACAGGCAAAACACTTAATGTTTATTATTCATATTTAGAATAATACTTAAGATTGGTTTTTGCTAGCTAGGTTATTTCTGATTATTGATCAGAGTGAAAATCATGAAATTAAATAGCAAAAATGGCAAAGCACATGATGTTATTCTAATAATTATCAGAACAATATCACGGATAGGAACGTTAGCTAGTCTAGCTAGGTAAATTGTTGCTAGCGTACAGTTTGTTGATTAATATAAAGTACAGCATCTTGGTTCAAATCTTAAATATATTGCAAGATTATTCTTCAATAACAGTAAGGTGTACTGCTTTTGAAGCAACAACAGTTACACCATTTATGCTAACCAGTTTGAAATTAGGTTTGTAGTAGAAACACATATGTGTATTGAATTTCTTAAACAATAAACTAAGTTGCTTATGATAGATACCAGGTAGCTATAGGTACAGTTTGTGGGTGGGTACCAGAAATTAGAAACATGGCTGGATTGTGCTAAAGCATGAGGGTTACAAGAAATATTAAAATGATTCTTTTTCTCTCTGCTCTGTCAAGGCTCTTTAGTAGTTTTAGGAGCATGACTTGATATGATCTCTTGCACAATTTCAAGACTTTCTTTCAACCATCAGTTGCATTTTCTTGTGCCTTCTGCCGGCACACCTACATGTTGCAAGCACCAGACATACTGAGATGCAGACTGCCAAATCAATGTCATTTGGTAGCACACCTATTCAGTTTTAATGTTAGTACATTGCAAATTCTGAACTGTTTAATATATCAACCTCAGCAATATATCTAAATGCAGAATATTCTTTACTCTCAATCACATTTTTGTTTTCCAATCCTTGCATTGCGTGCGTCTATTACGACATGTCTTTTAGTACGTGCCACTGAGCGATTGGTTGGCGCGCTTTAGCAAACATCTCATTCCAGTGTTTCATCTCTAACGGTGACGTCTTGTGTCCTATCAACACGCTACCTATGGCATCGTTTTTTGATAATCGATCCCGATCCAGTACAGATATTATAAAGCTTGTATCCCGTATCTTGTCCAAAGAAACGTCAAATACAAATTCTTCGTTGAAGATCGGGTTCAAGGTGCATTTTTTTACGGTTGTTTTCTTTTTCTCTACACGTTTTCCTTTGTACATATGCCATATCTTGACGTATGGATCTGAAAAATAGACAGAAATTATAAAAAGGAATACTTTATGTCACACCAGGGAAGAGTTAAATTACAATCTCTTCCCTGGTCACACTCAGTCACATCCTAGCCCTTGAAGAAGCTTGCCATTTCACTTTGGAAGTGGCGTAATGGTCAATCCAGTGGTGTAACGCAGGGAGAAAAGACCCCTGGTTTAGCACTCATAAGGGGCTCTCCAATTAAATGCTGGATTGCATTGAGGCAGCTCCTCCTCAGGGGCCTCTAGGTTTAGTCAATGAGAGCTCATATCCATTTACGCCCCTGGGTCAATTGTATTTGTCATTATTATTATTTTCTATTGGCACTGTGCGATTAGTTTGCTGTGGAGCTTAAGACAACAGACTTGTTTTTCATGCATTGTCGACCATGTCAATAGCCACAACACTAAATATTGACCATGCTGATGGAAAATAATAACTTATATGCATGGTGGACCTTTTTACTTGTTTTAAATCTCTCCGTTTGTGTTTTGGAATGTATTTTTACCACTAAAATTTGTTTTCTTCAAAACTTGGAGAATTAAAAAAAAAGTGATAATTGAAGGAACAAATATTGAAATTGCAGGAACAATATATGATCTATATGACCTTTACTTTCCTTCCTTTCCTTTGTTTATAGATTATGCGAAATAAGTATCAATTTTAAAATTTAATTGATGTTCATTTGACATCTAGAACATTAATAAGATTAATGATTATCTAGTATTGCTTTTCATAAAATGTCAGGGTATAATAAACCCCAGAAAAAAGATTTTAATATTTGAAATCAAATCAAGGTAGATGAGGAATGAATTATTGATAAGATAAAAAAAAAGGCCAACAAATTATTTTTGATTAATAAATCGAGATGTAATCCAATATTGACTGTATTGTGAGTGATTTTATCCCATAAGCAAATAATGAAACAAATTACATTCAAGAATATTAATCATACCTCAGATAAATGATAATTATTCTATACCTGCTATAGATATTAATTTGTATTCATTTAAAACATGAGACCAAAATATATAAAACATTCTTTTCATTTTATTTTTTTTCTTCATATTTTTATGAATGAAAGTTGATTACTCAAGCATACAGAAATATTTATATACCAGCACCTCATTGGTTAATCGGTAGTCTATTTATTGCCATGCCCGGAACTGTAGCCCCACTAAACTATGCATGTCCGTGTTTCATCCTAAATAACAATTTGACCTGTACACCAATTGTGATTATTTGTTGAATATAGCTAGCTTGTTGAACTTTTAGAAGTTGGCTGGAAGAATTGGAAGAATTAGTAAGTTGAGTGGCCAGTTAAAATATGAAGAAACAAATAAAGCATGCTTTGGGGAAATTTATTGCATAGCTGAAAGCGATGAATTATCAAATCTAGGCCTTTTGATGATGTTTGCTGTTTGCGAAAGAACAATGAATTGTGCCACTAGCTACAAGGCCTACACCAACTAAGTCCATGTTATGGTTTCGCTTCGGGCATAGAGATATTATGCTTCGGGCTAGGACCTAGCCTACACACAAATTGTATGGTACAGTATATAAAACAAATATTGACTGAGATTTCAGTGGGGTGATCTGGAGACATACTATAGCATAGTCTCCAGATCACGGAGGGCTACTATTTTTAACCATGCCCCTCAGCCCAGTCAATATACCATATGTATTATAAGCAATATACAAATATCTACTACCAGACAACCTAGTATATTTTAGTAAATACACTTCCCCAACCAGTGGTTATACAGGAGTCTTCTAATAAACTGAAAAAGAAATGCAACTTTACCCGATTTGCCTGTTATATCCTTAGCTTGAAGATTCCTGCATTTCATTATTACTATTGTTAGTTGGCCTTGCGAGGGTACATACATGATTGAAAATAGAACATCACCCAGCTTGCCCTAAACAAATATATAATATTAAAATACATTAATTTCAACCTATTTCACAACTTGCTGTTGTTTTTCTCACAATTGAGTGGTAACAACAGCATGGTAACATTTTTTCTGTTGTCAGAAAGCAAATTTAATAATGTGATTGTATGTTTTACAAACATACCTGTACATATTCTTTTTTAACGTGCTTTTTTCTAAGGCAGTGCAGCACTGTTTTATATCAACCCTTTCATACTAAAATGGGTCATCCACTCAATAATGTAGTTACATGTTGTAACAGAACTGATGAACATCAGTTCCAATGAATAAGATAATTTATTTATTCTGAAACGGAGCTGCCTGTTTTAAGGATTTATTAGGCTTTCTCACTGAACATAATGATAGCAAAAAGACAACAGGTGAAAAGTAGGCTTTAAAGCTCAATTTATATGATTATATAAATCTTCTTGGTGGATGCTAATTCAATCATGAACAATAGGAATAAAATATCGTAAAAACATAGAATTGAACATAAAAATCATCATGTTAGAATGGCGTTAAATCTAACTTGTGCATAAATTATCTATGGCTCAAATAGTGCTGGCTTAGGCTTTAGGCCATGGGCACTCTTTAAGCATTATTTAATATATAAATTATAATAATATATAAACACAACAGGAATAGAACATTAATTCTAAACCCCCTGGTAATATACTGAAATTTAATAAATTTATTTGAAACAATAAGGTGAGGAAATATGTGCGAATGTATGTAATAGAAGAGAACTCAAAATATATAATTTAAAAACACTAATCTTAAATAGTTTACAGTAGTAATTTTTTTTTACATTCACCAATTTCACCTTAAAAATGCTTAATGTCTTGTATGTTTTACTACCATAATTCATCTGTTTCAAATGTAAATGTTTTGTTTTTTAAATGTTCAATTGTATGAATATACAGAATATTTGTTATTTCAGATATGTTCTATTTAGTTAGTTTTATAGAAAAATAATAATTAATTAAAATTATACATTCAACAAAATGTTAAAATTAATTTCTACATACCGGTAGAAAAAAAATAACCTTACACACAACCTTTATTGATCTTACTTGTTAAGCAGATCTATTTATTCATATTGAAATTATTCTTAGTTACTGTACTTGGATTAAGTTTGTAACACTCCATTTCCTTGCCCAGAGGAAAATGGTATGTCAGAATTTTGTTATGAATGGTGCGTTAATTTGTCAGTCGATAACGATATATTTCATCCAGTCAATAGATGATGTCTAAGATGCTCACAAAAATCGCTATGACAACTGCGTTAATTTTACTAATTGCCTTGTAATGTAAATATGTACATTGAAAGATTTTTTTCGGAAATCCTTATGGAAATTTGAGTAGAATCTAGCTATGAACACTGGGGGTTAGTAATTAGCAGAAAACCTGACTGATAAATAAACAAAAGATTTAATACCTTAGATGAAGGTTCATAACAATACGATTGTAGTGGTATTGATATTAACTTGAAAAGACATAAAATGCTTTTAAATGTGAAACATGAGCACTGTATAATGCTTGAATGAGAACTGATAATTTAGCTGAGTGATGATAATATTGGTGGTGAGGATAAACAATGTTGACATACAGTATGTTGATGATGGTGATGAAACTGGAGTGAGAATGATATAATAGAAGATGATGATAAATACAATATAATAAATGATGATATGATGATAATAAATGATATGAGGATGGTGATAAATGATATGATGATAATGAAGATAGTGATAAATGATACGAAGATGGTGATAAATGATATGATGATAATGAAAATAGTGTTAAATGATATGATGATGGTGATAAATGATAATGATATGAGGATGATGAAATATTAGTAGTGACATTGATAGTGTTGATGATGATGATAAAACTAAAGTGAGAATGATAATGAAGATGATGATACATGATATGATGATGATAAATGATAGGATGACAATGAAGATGGTGATACATAATATTAAGATAAATGATATAATGATGTTGATAATGATATGAGGATGATAATAATGAAGATGATATGATGATGTTAATGATAATGATATGAAGATAGTGATAATGAAGACGATGATAAATGATATGATGAGGATGAAAATGATGAGGATGATAAGGATATGAGAATGACGATAATAATGAAAATGTTGGTTATGAATGTAACACATTTTCTGTTTTCTTTCTTTATTATTTTTTTCTTTTCAAGATTACTGTTTCTAGTAGTTTCCTATCCTCTTGAGCCTTGCTAATTTGCATCCTAATTTAAATACAGTACTAGCACATGTGTACATTTGTTCTGCTTTGTTCTACTTGTTGCTATTGTTGTATTCCCTACTGCTGGACAGTGTGTTTCTATCTACAATAAGGCCACACCTTTTTGTGTAGAGGCCTAGTCTTATAATACAGCTCCATCTTATATTCTTAATTATATAATACACTTGGAATTACTTTACCTATTGGTAGCTATATTGGACTTAATCATTTGAAGGTAAGGTTCTAGTTTCTTTTAGTTACAAATATTGTTTATTAATTGATTTATGTGTATAGACATTTAAGGGGCTATTTTATTATTCAATGTACTATAATTACTCTTCAAAATGCAAAATAATGAGTATTAGTCATGTTTGCTAACCCTCACTATTCTACCATATATAGTACAGTGTATAGAAATGCACAATTATTGAGATTTTCCACACAATTACAGTTATATTATATGCCAAATACATTCTTACTCTTAATACAGTACTAAATGTGTAAATAACTTCAGCATTGCATATTAGTAAAAACTACCAACAGTAATAATATATGATACCAATTGATTGTGGATTGAATAAAATGAATAAACTGTGTATCAGATAGGGAACTAAAAATGTATAAACAGGTAACTGGGCAAATGGTTTATAGTCTTTATCAAAGAAGACTTGTTCCACCACCAGATCTAGGATACAGTATATTCAATTATATTACTAGAAAATATGTATTAGCAGCACCAGTTACTTCTTTGGTTGCCCCCTTAAGGCCCATTTACACTAGATTAAATTTATTTTGTTTATGTAATGAAAAATACATATTGATCGTTATCTTCCTAGTGTAAATGGGCCTTTAAGATCAGGTTAATTGTATAAGTTCAAAGTAGACTTACAGCCGATTTTTTGCTTGGTAACAGGTTTTTCCAATACGTAGTTTCTTTGGCAAGCTCAATGTCACATAATGGTATATTCACTTCACCTATTGCATCATTTCTACTGAATTTATCATAGTCCAGTACTTGTAAATGCAGAATTCGCTCTTGCAATTTATTATATGGAAAACCTTAAAGAAAAATTGAATTGGCAATTTGTTATTGCGTTTTTGACAATTCTGGGTTCCAGGCTATTTTCTTTTGGTGACAATATAATAGAACCTCTATTCAGGACAGGGGACACGCCTAATGGGATACTTTTCTTGTGAAAATAATGAGGATAAATATACTACTACTGGTAATCCCTATTGAGGCAACACTTCTATCAAGGGGACACTTTGCTGAAGTCAAGGTGTCCACTAGGGTTTCTACTATAGTATAATTATGTTGGCTCACATTCAATTTTACAAATTCAAAGGATAAAATTAATAATTAAATAAAAAAGATTATAGGTACTACTTACGTATATACCATTTTTAAAAAATAAAAATAATTTGTATCATGATATCGTAATGGGAATTCAATCCACAGGCTATAAAATAGCAGTTGCTACTAAACTACTGTTTATTCAAGATATGATAAGATTAGCATAAGATAACTAGGAACATTGTAATTAGAATATCAGAATAATTACCATATAAATTATACTCATTATGTTATTAATTAAACCCTACAATAAATTTATTGCAGTTATCAGTCTATGCCTTGATCAGTTTTCTTTTTATAATTTGGTAATCACAATGGGGCTTTGCAATAGATCTTTATTTATGTTTGTTAGTCAAAATTACTATTTTTCTTGCTATAGGGACAATACCATACTCCTAATACATTTAACATAAAAATTAATTGTAGCAATAGCATCAATATACTACACTGCTTCAACTGAAGTAGTACTAATATTCCAAGACCAAATTTGGGTGATTTGCCTATTTTGTAATAATATGGCTAGTGTCAGGGCCAGGTCAAATTACCATATTTGGGTACATCATACTTTTTTGTATATGCTTAACAATAACTTAAAATGTATGTTTACGCTTTTAGCTCTGTCTACACTATCAAACTTCATGTGACAAAAAATGTGATGTGCCCATATATGGACACAATGACTACCATATTTGGGCACATCACACTTTTTGTTGTCAAACTAGTGTAGACAGAGCTTTAGATAATAGGTAATTATGTTCTGTACATGTACCTTCAAATAGAAACGTCTCATGCCAAGTTGGGTTCAGTTTCTTTTTCTTCACCTTTGTTTCCATTTTGCTCTTTTTATTTGGAAGTAATAAGATTTTGACAAATGGATCACTGGTGCCACTGTGAAATCAAACCAATAATATTAAACGTTATTTGGTTTAAAAGTTTGGATGGAAAATAAACATTATTATATAACACCTAAATAGATTCCTGTCATTTGATTAGACGATTATGGGTCACATGATAAAAAGTAAATGTCCTAATATCAATCTCTTCACATAGCGTGGTAAATACCAATTTTTACCAGATAAAGCCCCGGAAAGCGCAACCCACGTAATGCAAGCGTAACAACAATGCTTTGCTTTGAGCATGTTCCAACAAGAGCGTGGTGAATTACTATTAACCGGTTGAACACCGGAACTTTGTGTGACCTCCCATAACAGCAAATAACTAGTAAAAAAAGGAAAGTAAAGTAAACGTTTAGAATGTATCAACTGCAGAAGACATTTGTAACATAAAGCCCGGCTCACACTATAGCTATCGGCTGAGCCAACTGACACAAATAACACTTTGCTCACAGTGTGCGCCGGACAATTTATATTGGAATACATGGTGTAACACACCCTTCTTTTCTGGTTGGCTTTGATGGGTTAAATAACAAAAAGTAGGTTTTCCCACTGTTTTACTGTGAGAAATGTGTAAATGAAATTACTAGGATTAATATTACCTTGAAAGGAATTTTAAAATATAGAATACTACAATTTATATAACGAGAAACACGCATACTATAAGCTAGTTTAAAGATGACCCTATACTATGTCATTGGTAGAATTAGATGCATAACACAAATCAAATCAAAAGTAATAATTACACAATTTATCATAAGGCCTACTTTTTTTTTATCAATTATCACAATTCATTGCAGATATGGCAAGTTTTAGTTACCTTGGTAACAAAGTATCCAACAAGAAAGTAACAATCAATTACCTCCCAGAGTTTGCACTTAAGAAGGAAAGCTAATTTTAAAATCCTGACATAACAATATTTTAACATTAAAATCAATTTACCATTAGATTAAGACATAACAAGTATGTATTAATGTGTAGTCTGTATTTATATGAAAGGATATATATTTATATACTATTTAAGAGGAAAGAGAGCTAAAGAATAAATAGGAAGAGACCATTTTGGTACGAGGAATTTAAGGAAGCCTCTGACTTAGACTTAGACTCAGAAAATTACCAAAACCAAAACAGCCGCATAAACTTCTTGGCGTCTCTCTGGCTTAACAAAAACCCTAAGTGTTCATAGACAACAGAGTTATTAAACTTTAATAATATTTTCATTAAAAATGATCCACTTTCCAACTGTATTACAACAACATATGTGTAATCATTTTATATTTTATAAACAAAAAATAATGTACTCGCTGTACTGTATTTTAAATAATAATGTACTTTTAAATCTAAAACCATCCAGTGGCTGATAAAGAAAAACTCAATACCCTGAACATGTTTTATTCTGCATGACTCAGTATAACTCCGTATGGTTCGGCAAAACCAGTAGAAATTCATAGAAAGATTAAATGGTTGTTACAAAAAACATTACAGTATTTAACACCTCATCTTGTGAGCATGAATGAATAATAATTGATGCATTGTAAGATACATAAATACAAAACATTATCAGACAATAATAAGCCATTAGTGCATAAATACAAACCATTATTGTACAATAATAAGCCATTAGTACATGAATAAACCATTCACAAACTCATTATATTTTTCAAGGATATCTGCTTTACCTTTAAGAAGTTACAGTGTAATAATAAAATTATTCTTATATACTTGTTGTAATGTAATTTGGCGTAAAGAGATTTGTTTTCTACTATTCTACTTCTATTATTTGTCATCTCTATCCTAACAAAATATTCAAAAACTTCTATCAACTAAGAGTCGAAGAAAGTCATGTCTCGGGTCCATTTTACAGTCGCCATCAGTACTTCTATGAAATGGATGACTAGTTGGGAACATAACGCTAGTTGGTCAAACCCAGTACCATTTTGATTAAAATGTATGGGGGAAATAATCTGTAACCTACTGGGCTGAATTGCGCACAGGTGTGGATGACATATACCACAACTTCATTCTCCCCTAAGGTTCCCTTCATCTGTCCACAATGTCCTGTCCGGATTTTCTGATCATTCTGGAAAACACGGACCTCACAACAAAGTACTTACCTAAGATCTTTTGCAGGAAGATCCTGGGCACGAATGATCTTCAGTATTAGGGTTTGTTCCGTAAAATTGTAATGAAGAGAAAACTGTATTCTCCCTAATGTTTCTTCCTGAGTTTCCATCATTATTCCTTCTTGATCCTTAAAGATAATCACAACTTAGCATGAGAGTGAAACAAATCAATACCATTCAATAGTTTTTGTTAGATATATCCTTGGAAATCATAAATTATTAGATCAAAATGTCGTCTTTGTGTCCTTATATGGAGTAATATAACTGGTTTTGTATTTCATATCAAGTTATTATAGTGGATGTTTTGCTATGCCAATATTCAGAATTTTTTTTTCATTTTCAGCACAAATTTTTAAGATGCTGTCAAAAGTTTATATCACTCCAGAGCTTTAAAAAATAAGCACCAAAAAGAGAATAATAATTTGAATATGCAGGAAATATTAAACAGGTGTTTTAAGAAAGATAGATTTGAAAAAGCATTACTAACTAAAGTGGCCATCTTGAAATATTATGGTAATGTTTAGAAAGATGCTTTAGTATAATATTAATGAATGCGCTCTAAGTCTTTATCGGTACTCTTACCTCTCATGAGGTCTCATTTAAATTATTTTAATAATTATTGCACACATGAAGCACAAATGAAAAACACAATGTACTTGTCACCCACAAGAATTTATAACTTTTAACATTTATTGAATCTTTCAAAGAAATGATGTTTTTTTTTTATCTAGCATACATACTACCAGATACTCTATCATTTTTATCTATTAATATCATAATCTTGCATCCATATGTGTTCTTGTCTTGTACAACCTTAATATAATCTTTTGGAATAACATTAATGTCAATTTTTATTAGTAAAACTATAAAAAAAAAACCACACTCTATACTACAATACGTAAACAGGTGTTCTGTTAAAATGTGAAAATTATTTCAATGTAAATCATAATTGTGTCATAATAGGAAATATATTTATGACATCTTCTACATTTTAGTCTTCTAACATGGTATATCCACAGACAATCTTAACATAAAACAAGGCCAGTGGTGGATCTATGGGGTGGGGGGGGGGGGTGGTATTTAGTGTGGCTAGTCACCCCCTCTTAATTCTCCAAAAAAAAAAAAAAAGATGCAACATACCCGCGACGTGTATTCGTCGCACCCGACTCTTTTTTTTAATTAAGAAGAGTAGGCCTAGAGCTAGGGTTAGCATTCGTAGTGTAAATAGGCCTACATAGTTAAAGAGCTATAAGTTTAATTACTATTTATGAATTCAAGAGTTTAAAAAGAAAATGTGATTTAAAATCTTCGGAAAATACCCACAAACTGAGTTATTTTCAAAACACATGTGCTCCTACTACCAGCGTCACGTTGTCTAGCTCGCGCCTCGTGTGAATGCTGACGTCATCACGCTCCGAAAATACACCATTTTCCATTTCAGTTTCAAGTACTTCGGAGTGGAGTGTAATATTGTGAACTTTTTTCTCGCGTATGAAGGTTTTTTATATAATAATGGTATGCAGTATAAATGATAAAAATAAACAAGAAACATGGCATGTATGTACACGGTCGGAAAAAAGTGTGTGGCGCGTATTTGGCGTTTTGTTGATTTGTTTTATAGACACGGCGATTACTGCAATCATTGTATACTAAATTACATTGAGTTATTCACCCGGCTGTAGAGTACAGTATATCTAAGGTTAACAGACCACCAAAACACAGTACACAACACATGCACTATATTGAGGCATTGAGTACCGCATTACCTACCAAATGTTTCGTTTGAAGTATTTTCGATCAAAGTTTATTATTAGTTCGTCGAAAAAGATCTGTACAGTATTTTGGAAGGATTTACTTAAATTTACATTATGTGCAACTGCAACTGCAGTCGTGTGCTAAAATTTGAGTTAGTGTAACTGACCGACCGCCCGCCATAGAGTTAACTAAAAACTACTACTAAAAATGAGTAAATCAAATTTGCTAAAAGACCATTTGTGGCATCATTAATTCCATCAGTTTTATTTTTCATACTACTTAATGTTATAATGTATTTGGGTATAGTCCCATTATCGCTGGACCTGAAAAATAAAAATATTTAATGAACATAACCAAATACTATTCTACTGTATATTTAGGAGGAAATATGAAGAAAGATCACATGACATGTTTGTACCATTTCTCTCAGTCTGCTTCAGGCAACTATTGTTTTAAAAAAAGAGCCTGTTTTCTAGTTGACGTTGAGTTGCGTTGAGTTTTCAAATTATTAAAGTTGACAATGAATAACGATGATGATGATCAAGCCCAACTGCTAATAATTTACACCTTTATAAGCATTTGTTCTTGATTTCCTTGGTTCTATCAAGCGTTGCCGGGACATGTGTAGTGTTACAAATCGAAGGCGGGCCATGCACAGCCAGCCCATGAAAAACTGAACTGGAAAACAGGCTTAAGAATAAAACAATATTCACTTCTGTACACCTAATAGAGCATTAAAGGAATCTTTTTTTTTAAATTACGTACATTTTGAGATGTCAATTTTTTCAAAACCCTTTCTCTTTATTCCCGCTATTCTAAAAGTATAGTGTTTAATACACTACAAAGTAATGATCATGAATGAACTGTAGAAAAATGCCACGAAACAATCAAATCAATTATTTAAATAATTCTCTCCTTTTACTTCCGATCTAGAAGAGGCACAAGCAAAACACGCTTTAGCATATTATTAACACTTCCACTGGTCATTATTTATGTTTCATTGATAGGAGGCAAGTTTTTTTAAATCCACAACATGAATAATGTATATCAATACTTGAGGTGCTGAATTATGCATAGCCTCAGCTCTCAGGTAATGAATTAAACATGACACACATGCTTGATATCCAGACAAAACAAAACTTTTAAAAGAATGTTTTTTAAATTTTTATTATAATAGTACCATGAAGACTTCTTGGAAACAAACGTCGTACACGACGTAAATATTCATAAAAGGTTTAACGTAAAGAAGTTATATACAGATAGTTAACAAACCAGATGAAAACATTTTTCGAAGATGTCCAATACTGTAGGAAAAGTTATTTCCATAAAAGTTTTTGCCTTGTGTTTGCCTATCTTAGAGTTAAGCATGATTTATATAACACTGTACCATGGAGGCTGGGTTAGGTACACATGTAGGAAAAATAGGCTTACCGGTATGGAAGTTTTGCAACCATAAAGCTTAATAAACAATTGGTATCCTATTATAAATAATAAGAGATTTTCCCCAAAAAAGTCACATAATTGTCAGTATTTTGCTGTTTTAGGCCAGTAGTAATATATATAATATAATAATGCTCATTCTCACAGATTTCCTCATCTTTATCGTTTCAAATTAATTAATTAAATTTCAGTATATCACCGGGCGGTTTAGAATTAATGTTCATTGCCTAATGTGTTTATATATATATATAATTCATAAATTTACAAAAAGTAGTTCCTACTGTACATCCATTAGGATAGAAATTGTATAATATACAAATAATGAATGTTTATGAGTGCAATGGTACAAATAATGGCACGAGGTGAATGATGAAAGGTTATATCAACGAGGCAAAGCCGAGTTGATATAACCTTTCATCATTCACCAAGTGCCATTATTTGTACCATTACACGAATACAAAACATTCATTATTTGTTTTATATAACATCTAGACGTTTTTTTTTCGTACACAAAAATGTTTCAAAAAGTACTATTTAACGATCGTTGAATAGTGCGTACTATTGCACACCATGTGACCCACATTCGTCCAATCAAATGACAGGAATTTATATAGGTGTTATATAAAAGCAAATAATGTATACTATTGTCACTTTGTGTATTGGGATACTGCATAGTTAGTAGTTTCTGATTTAGCCTCTATCCCTATAAAGTTAATGTCACCATAATGAAACCCTAAGATAATAAAGCATATAAATCACTTTAAATCAATTACTTTTAACCTTTAGATCACTCATCAATGAAATGACGTTTTCCTTTAGGTAATGCCATATTTATTTTTAAATTGACCAAAATTGATCTTTTTAGAAACACGTTGCATTTAAGTATTGATGCTTTATATTTAAATTGACCATCATTGATCTTTTCAAAAACCTTGCACTTAAATACTGAACACATTGCAAGGTTTTGCAAGTACAGTAGAGTTCATTAATCCAAAATTGGCACTGTGATCTTGCGTAATTTTCAAGAGAGCTAATTAAAGCTCTGTCTACACTATCAAACTTTATGCGACCACAAAATGTGATGTGCCCATATATGGACATGATGTCATATCAGTACCATATTTGGGCATTCCATTACCATATTTGAACACATCACATAAAGTTTGATAGTGTAAACAGAACTTAAGTTTATTTACCAGTACTAGTCTTACTCTATCATCATCATTATCACATCGGTAGACTTCTTCTATGGTTTGTTTCTGCATCATTGTGCCGAATAAACCGTTTATAATTGTTATATCTATATATTTCTGCGGCTAAAGTTGTGCTACCACATAACTGTGGTGGATGGTCATCGACGAATAATACCCAAAATGTAATGTATTCAAAGGGCCAAATTCTCAAGATGCGACAGTATTTGACTGAAGGTTGAACAACAGTTATTTTGTTGCAGCTAAAAGTTGCACAGTGATAACTGGTTAAATGACATTCTAACACCCAATAATTGGCTGTTTTTAACTGTTATTTTCGGGCTGCTACTTTTAACTGGTTATTGAAAATTTGTCCTGTTTCGGCTGCCAAGAAATTAGGGTTAATTTTACTCTCACGGTTAATAATTGGTTATTTTCCAGTATTTGTCCATTTTATTGTTTAGGTCCCGAGTAGAAATAACGTAAATTGTTCTGTGAACCCCAGTTACAATTTTTCAATAAATGTAATTTGTTTGCTTTTAATGTTTTTAATATGATCATATTCAAATTGAGCTTTTCATTTTTAGCCATTTATGTTTTGTTATAATAAATTAAGAGCTAAACTTGATATAATTTGCAGGCTACTGAGACAAGATTAAGGGCAATTTTGAACCTATGATTTTGAGATTTGCAAACATTTTAACAGACCAGTGATAGCTTAACTCTAAGTAGAACAATCTAAAGCTCTCAATTTCAGATCTAATCCTTGCCGATTCAATCTGTTGTTATCATAGCAATGTTTTCAACGATAAAACTGTTACTGGTTGATGAGACGAAGAGCATTAATCTAGTAAATAAACTTTGAGAATATTTCTAGATAACACCATATGTTATGAATGGTGCAATGCTTAACGTTTAGGGTTAGTTAGTGTATTATCTAAAACACAATTGCACTTAGATTATTAGATACACTTCATGAGCCATTAGTCAACAGGTCACCTTTGTGGAAATTTATTCACGCCTGTTGTTTCTCATATTTATTTGATGTAATAACTCGTATAACGACATGAATTTATTGTACAGAGAACAATGACTATTTTTATTTTACAATTATTTGTTCAAAATGATAATAAGAATATACAGCTAACCAGTTAAGAGCAAACAGTAAGATATTATTATTATATTATAATTTGCAATTCAAAATTTTAATTTGTTATTAAGAACAACCACTTTTCCCCTCATTAAGCATACACACATTTGTGTCCATCAGACAATAGATTAATTATTTATATGAAAATAAAACCTGCAAAATGTCTTAGTTTCAGGGAAATTGTACTAATAAATGTGACAGTGGGTACAAAAGAATTATTACAGTACAGTACTGTCCAATGATCAATTAAGCTCTCTCCTTAAAACCATCAATTTCAATTACCTTTCGTGCATGTGCAATGTATCGCTAGAAAAGATATGTAATTATATCTGTCTATGTGATATTACGGTACACTCGGTTTTTAAACTTAACTGGAAATTGAATGTACTATAGTAAACAAATTTAAATATTATATTTGTACGTTAAGGTATTCATTTTAACACAAAGATAGAAACTGTAAATCAGCCAGAAATAATGAAAATCTAAAAGATAGAATAAGCTTACCATTCCACTGAAAGGATCCAACGGGAATTCGGAAGAACCGTTCTTGGATCCGGCAACTCCACCAACATTCGGTGCCACGGCAGCGACGGCCGGCTTCTTATCAGGTCTCTCAAATCTGAAATGCAAAATTGTAAGTTGAGAACGTATCATTTAAAAGGAAACAGAAACGATAAAATATTATCGACATTAAATACAGATAAAATGAAGCTATATATATGGTGAATAATTATTGAAGGAATGCAAAGATCTGAACTGATAACATGCTGATGCGTCAAAGATAAATGATCACAATCTAAAATAAAGCTAAAGTTTTAATAAGAAAAAAGTATTTTGAATAATGATTTATAATATAGATTTATTGGTTATAAATATATGACTGTCGTCAGAATTCAGCTGTTGAATTTAATCCAACAGGCTAATACTTAACTTGAAGATATATTTATATTAATTGCTAAGTTAACAAAGTTTGTAACAAATCAGCTAACTTAGTACATGGTTTGTTTATAGTGCAGAATCATATGTTGTTTTGGTTTTAAATTATGACAATGGTTATTAGAACATCAACCAGATGTCTTAGCAGTCACTTTCTTAGAAAAAATTAAGTTTTCTTATTAGAGAGAAGGCCAATAATTTCAAGTTTACAGTTCCAACCTCATAGTCATCAATTGAATAAAAAAAAAACACTTTCAACTTCATAAAACAGGATGACCCAACAACTGGAACATAAAATGACACATAAAAACATCAAAACACAAGGAGAAACAACATTTTTAAAATGACAACACAACACATGTGTAATATACAATTACAAGCAGAATATATAGACACACACACACAAAGAAACAACAGTTAAGTCTGACTTTTTATACTTTTATTTTATGTATTATGTTTTTAGGCACATGTGTCCAAGGATTACCAATAGTAAATTAATTTCCTATCAGATAGATCGTAATCCCCCTGATACAGGGGCTATCTTGTGAACCAGTCCACCCAGTCACCCCTTAACCATCTCAAATGATGAACTGGGCTCTTTAAAGTGCACACGGGTAAACTATGTACACCGAACTTACAATTTATAGTTGGTCCTGGTTATTGAGTATTGTGTATAAATAATGTTGAAAATGGTATAACCCAATATAATATGAATATTTTGAATAAACATATTTAATAGACTATTTGATGTGCATTCAAGCAGATCTTTATTACCTACAATAAATAACTATTGCTTGTATATTATGTTCGTATAATAATAATAATTAACTATTTGAATATTTATTTTATTATATATTATTATTATATATACACCACTGACAAAATGTGTACAGAACATTTGTTTTTTTTCACTTTAAAATCAAATGTTATGTATGGATTCATGTTTTGAATGAATGTAGTACCACTTCGCATCACCTATTAGACACCAGAGTACACACCATACATAAACGCTGTTGTTGTGTGTAAACTCAAAGTTTTGCTAGGTGATGAGTTATAAAATTAATCACATCATACAGGTTTTAAATAAGTAAGGAACTGCTCATCTTGCTAATTAAAACATGTCAATATCAGTCGCTGTTACCAAAAAGAAATATTGTTTACTTATAATATAAATTAAATTCCATCATTGATCGCTAAAAGAAGTGGCATATCTCTTTCGTTAGTGATTTGCTAATTATACTCATTAATCATTGGTGTAACATCAGAACTGGGACACTATCCATTCTTATTTATTTTAGTAATTGACTAAAAAGTACTATACGACCATACACCGAAGTTAAGCAACGTTAAGCCAGGTTGCATTCTGGATGGAAAACCGTCTTGGAATATTGCGTCTGGTGCTGTATATATGATGTGATAGGAATGGGTTTGAGCCGTCTGTACCATACTGATTGTATCCTTGGGCAAGATGCGTTACTCTCATTGTCTTGTCCTTTGGATGGGATGTAAAGCCGTACATATAGCGCATGTTAAAGAACTATTTGTAAACAGTAGTAGTGTGCTGATGTGGTAGGCGCTGCACTGCTGGCTGCCGTGGGTCCACGGAGGGCCTAATCCGAATTTCATAAGTTTTTAATTAAGCTTGAGGACGATAATAAATACTTTACCTTTACTAAAAAACGTTAAGTATATTTTATTTAAACAAAATTCAATTTAGGCATTAAGATCATAAGATGTTAAAATCAGCATTTTATTTTTGTTTAAAAATCCTATTTGTTATTATCATCATTATTCTCTATTAATTTTTACTGTATATAACATAAATTATATGACTGATAATGATGATATAACTAATATTATTTCCTACAGTATTCTATAAAAAAAAAAAAAAATTATTAATCTAAAATAAATATTAAACCAATTGATATTTAATGTTCTTTATATAAAAACAAATTTTGTAAAAACAAGTCATTTGTTATATTCCTCAATTCTGTGAAACTACTACTTAGGAATGAATGCTACACGCAATATTCGCATAATTTTTACAACATACAGTAAACAAACCCCAAAGCAATGAAAATCGCTGTCGTTTTCAGGCTTGTTCAAAATGTTATCAATTTAGCTTATTACTAATAATATATTAGCAAACATATTCTATTTAAAAGCAAAAATATTGATTAGACAATTTAGCTAATCTATATGCACACGTACCTTGCAATCACTTGGTAACCTGATTTGCGCAAAAAAACCATAGATATGCATACTGCAGTAGATAAGAGATTGATCATATCTGTGACGTTATTTATGGCAGCATGTCATAGGTCAGATCAAAAGAAATAAATTAGCGTATCGGGAATTCACTACTTCCATGTCTCATTATTAACAAGTGGCTAGCAAATTTGTTCCTATCGATCAGCTAAATTTTATGAGAAAATAAATTAAAAACTAAAAATAAAATCCTACTGGATGCGAGTAATATATGAAGAGTTCTAACATGTTAAGTATATATCGATCAACCAGTGTTTATGAGAAAATAAAATAAAACATGCAGTAAAAGCTAATGATAGTAAATTACATTACTTTTTTGTAAATACCAAAATAATTTGTGTTTAGGTTATTAAAGATACTAATCTCTTTTTTCAGCACTAAAATAATAATAATAATATATAATATATCTATAATTACATGAAATGAAATAAAACCTATGTACTCATTTTGTGTTTCTTGAAAGATAAGATACTGCAATTGTAGACAGCAAATATAAAACATCATTAAGAAATGCATTATGATCACACAAATTAATGAAAATTAAGTTTGAATAATACCTATCATTATTTAAGGAATTTTCACAATAATATTGAATTTATGACAAAAAACAAAAAATTTATTAATTTACAGTATTATTAATTAAGTTAATTAACAATAAAATATTAGTATCTCATTGTTGATTTATCTATATTTTTATTTTATAATATTTATTCAATTTTTTATTGTAATTTTAACTATAATTAAAAACAAATATAAAACCAACTTTAAGATTTGATAACAATACAATTTCAAGAAAACAAAACAATATAAATAATATAATTTAATAATATAATAAACTACAAAAACTTACAATTAAAAAAAGTAAATTAATCAAATTGATTGAATTACAAAATAAGGAGTGTCCGGTGTAAAAGTTATCATGAAAAGTGAATGATTGTACAGTTGACACAATAATATTAACACTTCATAATAGTTCACGTGTTTGATCAAAATGCGGTGGATTGTATTCCACTTACACACGCTTAAAGCATATTAAAAATTAACATAACATGCTGCTATATTCAGTTTCGGTATGCGCAAAACACAAACAAAAATTGTTTTTTTATTCATGGCCAAGAATAATTACTACTCTTCTGGTACTGTATAAAATGTTACACACAATTTAAAAAAAATTATTTTATTAGCATATTCAGTTTCATTTTTTTTAAATTATGAACCAGTGATTCTGAATAATGTCAATATAATAATTGAATATTAATATTATAGAATTATTTAATAGTATATAACTATAAGAAAAATAAAACATGGTTATTACTCCAAATAAAGAGATGGAACATATATTGAGAATTTGATGTTTCTATCTATTTGATCATTTTCAAGAATCTGATAAGCTTGACTTTTTTCATATCATTATTTACAAAAATGTCACTCGACAAATCCATCATCTTTCAAATACCATAAAGTAAATACCTATAGGTATTAAAATTATATAAATTATATAAGTTGAATTATTTATTAAGTAGTGATTAGTTGATGCATTATGCAGCATTTCTATTACCATAGTATATTGCCATAACTATGTATGAATATATTCAGTCTGCAGACGGGGATTCGTCACTTATTATCATTTCATATCATATGAATTTGGACACCGCTGAGTGGGTGGAACGATCCATTATATGTCGTAATATTCAACACTATGTTTAATGATGAAATGACCAAATATGGAATAAATGACCAAATATGGAATAAATAAACATAAAACCTAATACAGTGAAAAAAAATTATTACAATTGTAT
Organism: Antedon mediterranea; assembly: GCF_964355755.1. Lineage (NCBI taxonomy): Eukaryota > Metazoa > Echinodermata > Crinoidea > Comatulida > Antedonidae > Antedon > Antedon mediterranea. The sequence continues at coordinate 17,238,921 of NC_092671.1, read as the reverse complement.
GGTGATATTTTATGCGTTTTTTCTTGATCGATTTATTTTGGTTTTATTTAAAACGTTAGTACAAATACAATACAAATAAGATAAAAAATGAATATTAACTAACTATACTATTAAAATTTCCAATAAAAAGTATAAACGTTATATAAATTACAAAATTATTATTAAAAAAAAATATAAAGTAAATTGAAATATTTCATAAAACGAATTTATACACAGCATTGATTGTCAGTTTGTGGATTAGCTTACGAGATTATCTATAATGCAGATCTTTCGCTTCGACCTAGATCCATTGTGCGCATGCAGGGACATGATGTACTTCCTCACTCGATTCATTAACAAAGCCTTAGTGCACTCTATATCCAGACGACAACTAATAACACAACCAACCTAGGTCAGGTCAACTGATGTTTTGTCTGTCTGTTGAACGTCTGAGCCTAGAACCCATCAAAATTTTGGGGAGTTAGGGCACACGTCCAAATATCTCTGCATGTGCACAACGAATTAAAATGACATAGTTTGGTCATCAGTTGCCACAAATTGGGAGCTCCCTATGGTGCTAGGATGTGACAAATCGAAATTTAGATTGTTCTCTCATTAATGATTGTTTCTACAATGTCTGGTAGTTGTGTCTTGTAAAACAACTTCTAGAAAACTTGTCTGAAGTTGTTGATTATTGTAATATTGCATCCATTGTCTTGCAAAGAAACTCACAAAGCAGTTTTCAAGTTTTGGAACCATTTTCCAGTCTCAGCTCAATTCCTAATATTTTTCTTTTGTCTAATCTTTAGCCAGCCACACTTGAGTAGAATTGATTCAATAAAAGTTTCACAAAAACCTTTATTCAAGAAATTTTTGAGTCATTGTTTCACCTACCGCAAATGTATTTTAGTGTATACAGTAAGTTCCTTTAAAACATTGTTTATTTTTCAGATGTGATTTTTAAATTTGTGCCTATTTATTTCAGTGGTGTTTTGTAGATTGGCATACCTATATATAACTGTGGTAACACACTAAAAAATGGAGCATTTTAACGAAGTTAGTTCTTACTGAAAAGTGTTTTAATGTAGATATGTTATTCACTGGCGGTACTAAAAAGTGTTTGTCCTGTAGAGCTTCTGTATTAAAGAAGGTAAAAGTTGAAGAATTTTGTGAGTTGTATCATTATTAAACATTTGAATGAAATGTTGATAAAAACTGTTCAGTTGACTGTGAACATTAAAGGTCACATGACCATGATGTCGCAATTACCACCGCTTGACACATCCCTTGATAATAAATATTTAGGAAAATATGATTTACGGAAATGAAAACTAATTACATATTCTGGAGAAAAAAAAATGAGTGTACAAAAAAAAAATATACCGTAGGTGATTTAGTGAATGTAAATTGTCGTATTCAGTCATCCTTATCATTCATTTTTTAATTAAAAAATTTTCGTTTTCAGTGGTTTAAAGAAACCTTGTTAGTAGAGGTGATCCTCATGTTGGTGATAAAGTAATTCTATACCGCAATATCGGCTTTATCTGAAATAAAGAAACAATCCATGCACAACCTGTCACTTTTATCAACATAATTGTGTTATTCTTAATTTTAGGAGTTATACTTGATGACAAAAAATTCATCATGATATTTTCTATCAATAATAATATCAAGATAAAAAGGTATTATTGAATGCAATTCAAGAATTTGTCACTTTTATCATAAATTCTTATTTCCAATAATATTGAGATGGAAAGTAATATCTGAAAAGCAAGAACCAGGCTGTCATTCTTATTATCAATACTATTTGTGATTGAACGAGTAACAGTCCGTAGCTAGTTAAGATCAATATATTCTTGTTATCAATACTATTGCGATGAATGAGTATCAATCCATCCATAGCTTATAAAGATATTATCAATAATATTGTGATGAAATAATGTAATATCGAAAGCAATAAATCTAGGTCATCGTCAATTCAACATAGAATATTCTTAGTCAGTTTGACAATCTGTCCGTTGGCAAGTATTTAGGCGTTCAAAGTTTCCATATTTCTTGATTTCTTTTTCCGTTCTTTAGGGTTTCACATGTTCTGACTTAAGAAGTAGCTGTTTCATTTAACCAGTCAATATTCCTCCTCCTTATGATGATGTCCTCGTTCAAACTCAAGTTGGAAAATTCCATTTTATGAAGGGATGCACTTTGTGTTGTAACAAACTTTATTGTTTTCAGAGTGCTTGCTGAACCTGGTTCCATTCCGGATGACTTTTGTTGTATATTACACAAACCAACAGTGGCGTCGGTAGTCTGAGTGCCGCTTACCTGGATTTCAACGTATACCCACCAGGCTGATTTTGAATGTTTATCAAGGAATTTTTTTTTTAACAACACTGTTAAAATTGCAGAACCATTGCGTTGATTTTCTTCCATCATGTTTGTTCAAAAAATGTATGCACGCATACCACCACTCTGTGCTGCTATATTTTACTAGAGTCAGGTTTGGCTGGAATGCTACATGCACATGTGTAGCCTAATGTGATGACATGGCGGCTACGATAATGTATATTCATATTTTTGCGACTGATATGTGATAAATGAATACTCGTGTATACTTTTAATAAACCAATTAATTTGGTCACGCATAGACACGTGATAAATTCAAGACAAATGTGTGATCACATGTGTTTGTGCAAAATGCGTGTTTTTTATTAAAATCACATTGAAATGCGGGGCTGTCCCACACAATGTCAGGCGGTTGGTAACTATGGGAAATGTAAAGAGAACTTATACCAATCTGGATATGAAAATATTATAGTATTTTGGTATTTGCTTACTTAGTAAAAACGGTTCTGATAGTATTTTTTGCCTTTTTTTTTTTTATTAAACATTATATAAAATTCACATGGCTGTGAATTTTCAATCACTCACTAGATAGCTTGTATGGATATTAATGTTTGAATATTTGAAACTGTTAAGTAGCTGTATTGCTTAAATACAAGATAAAAAGAAGCTTTAATCTTAAAAAGCATAGCAAAAAAAAAATATATTTCATTACCTTTACCTTTGATATGTCTTATATAAAAAGACTTATATAATATCAGTATATCAATATAGACATGCATCATAACAGATAGCATGCATAAAATGTAGACATGCGTAATTATACAGAAGAACGGATTGGAGATTCCACTATAACCAAGTATTTTTTTTTTTCAAATAAATTGAAGATGGAACACAACAGTAAAACATATATTGATTATAACAATGATATATTGCAAAGTGACTCGAAACATTAATGGGATAAGGCCAAGACTTAACGCCATAAAAGTATGTTATATGATAAAAAAGCAATGTAAATAATCCCTTCGGACTGCTTAAAATAAATTATTAAAAGAATGAAGTCTCTTCTATCCTATACAGAATATGCACTTCAGGCAAGTGCACAGTCAAAATATATGCACTGCAGGCAAGTGCATAGTCAAAATATATGCACTGCAGGCAAGTGCACAGTCAAAATATATGCACTGCAGGCAAGTGCATAGTCAAAATATATGCACTGCAGGCAAGTGCATAGTCAAAATATATGCACTTCAGGCAAGTGCATAGTAAAAATATATGCACTGCAGGCAAGTGCATAGTCAAAATATATGCACTGCGGGCAAGTGCATAGTCAAAATATATGCACTGCAGGCAAGTGCATAGTCAAAATATATGCACTTCAGGCAAGTGCATAGTAAAAATATATGCACTGCAGGCAAGTGCATAGTCAAAATATAGTATCAATTCTTAAATAGATAAGAACGATAAGAAGTAAGATAAAAAGGACTATATTTTTTTAAGAAACCAAAAAAAGATATATTTAAAAAAATGTAAAATTGTACTTAATATAATTATAAAATATTTGCAACGGCGTAGATGTAAGAAGAGTATTAAAACAAGTCACTACAACCTTTTTTTAGGCTTCATATGAAGATGCCTATTGGATAGAAACTCGTTTGACCTTGTGCGGTGGTACGGTTGAACAAAACTCAATTGTACGCACGCACATACATCTTTAACATTATAAATTATAAAATTATATTTCTATTTTATAATTTATAACTAATATAATATACTACGATTATAAGGAATGTATATTAGAATTTGATAAACCAATATTTTATAATTATAATGTAGTGTACACATATAGGTATGATTAAGAAATATATTGGTAATAAACATTTGATAAAGAAGAAGGGATATATAATATTTAAAAAAAAGATGTTATGTTAATCCACAGATGTGGTAAAACAGATGCATACAACAGAATTGGAAACAAACCACATACAAGAGAGCAGCTGAGAGAGAGCGAAAGGGGATGCGTTTCTTGCCAGCCCCATTATTGCTCTCTGCTTGACTGCCGCCTAACCCTTCTGTCGACTCTGAGTCCCTAACAGAGAAAAAAATATCAATTGATGGTGAGGGTTAGTTTGTACTACGTCTGTGTAAACCATAACATTGCCATTCACCATCGCATGTTCTGCTTACCTGAACTTAAAAAATAAATTCATCATTAATGTGTTATTGAATGTGAACATGGATGTTTACCATATTAATAAATGTGCAAAAATTTAAAATACATATCACACTCGCTCAAATAATTGCCTAGGAAACATTTAAGGGCATGAGGTATAAAAGATTGGCAATTTGGAAAAATAGCTGACCCCGGTCAACACTAATTCAGAGTGGCACTCAAATAGAGGAGTGTGCTAGGCTTGTTATTTAAGCGAGTATGGTATTACATTGTACAATTTCAATTATTTATTATTGAAGATTTTGTGCAAAAACTAGCTTTAGTGGCAAATTAAAAGTACAAATATTTCAATGCCTTTAAAATGTTGTATAAAAAGTAATTTGAGAAATATTGCAGTTTTTAAAATAGTTATTCAATGAAAGATTCAACACCTTTCAAACATCACTTTTTTAAAAGAAATATCTAGGTAATACTAATATACTACTATGTAGTATTGTATAAAATTCCTGAATATATATATTTAAATATATTTTCTACTAAATATTTCATTGCATGCTAGTAAATATCTATAGAAACTATATTTACATAAATTTTAATATGACCGTTTTAATACGATTATAAAATAAATTTTTTGTCAAAGTAATACTGAAATGATATCAGATTGCAGAACGGTTTTTAAGATTGTGTAGTTAATGACATATTTTGTATCATATTAATATAGCATATTAGCATCTGTTGGCGTCTACATAAATTTATACTTGTATACGTAGAGCCATTTGATGGAAAATCTAACAGTATGTTACTCATAATAAGTGCAGATATTTAGAGCAAGCTACATTTAATTGCACAAAAGCAATTTTCATCCAAGTTCTCACTTCAGACATATTATTTATAATATTATATATTTCATTTAGGGAGCTGCGTTTGGGACATGCCCCCCACTCCCTCCCCTTTGACAGAAAAATGAAATTATGTACTACTTTTTGATACCTAGTAGTAATAATATTAGTATATGCTAGTGCTAATACTCATTAGAAAAATCCTGGATCTGCCCCTGGAAATATATTTTTTTGTTAATATACTTGTTAATAAATGTCTTTAAATTTTGCATAGGATTGTTTATATAGTACACTCTCTAAAGGAAATTGAGAAGTGGGCGTGAATTCAAACTGGCACATAATTGGCAAATTGAAGATTGTCACTTTGCATAATAAGTGGATCATTTTTTCACCCATGGTTGTGTTGGAGTTGACTCTTAGTTTTATTTAAATGATTTAGAGAAATATATTATACTCTTTTTAATGCAGTTTATTAGTTTATTACACATGCAAAAATAGAAGGAAAGAACAAATATAAAAGCACCATGCCTAATTTTTTCCTTCATATTTTCATTTCAATTTTGAGATATGACAATTGATTTTGGAGTTCTACGGTACCATACTTAATATTTACATTAATTTAATATTGATTTAACAAAGCCTAGAAACAAATAAACTAAAGTACCATATGATGTACAAATGTGTATTAATACCTGTGACAATGTGTGTTATTATTTTGCTTTGTTTTATTTCAATCGCTAAAACATTTTTTTATCTGCTTTAAAATTAACGCAATATAACTATGTAAATCTACATAAACCAAGTGTTTTAAATGATAACAATATGACATTAAAAAACTGTTTTTTAAACCAGTTGATGGATAGATTTTACGATTTAATATCAAATTTCAAACTTATTGATTTGTAAATAAGGCTTCCTGACAGCATTTGGCGCAGAACAAACAGAGATTTAAAGCGGAATTAACCGCTCAAATGTGAACTATGAATGAAAGAAGTTTACTGAATAAGTATGGCACGATAATGAGATGCTGTTAGGGTAATAAACATAAACCGTAGGCATTTATCAGTCCAGTTACAATCAGACAACTGGCATTTAGAGGTAAACTAATACTGTTGCTTAGGTAATAAAAACAACACCAGTGTTAAATCAGTTGATTGTCCACACATTGCTATTATTTAAATTGACTTCCATATATTATAATTTTTAATTAGTTAATTACATTACATTTACAGCTAATGTTGTTTTTTTTACATATTTATTTAATTTTAATTCAAACTACATATTTTTTGTTGTATTACAGTAATAAAACCTCGGTTGGGACACCTCGATTAACGGGGGACTTTTCTGTGTACCAAACAGGAGGGAAATATATGTGTCAACACTACAGCCAACACTTATTCAGAGGACCTCTATTAGGGGGAAACTTTGTTGGGTCCTGAAGGTGTCAACTTTCAACTTATATTATTTAGTATTATAATTTTGTTGACATTTGCGATAAAAAAAATATTTATATTCTTTTTAAAAAAAAAAAATTATAAATTTAATACTGTATGAATATATTAACCATTATATTGTAATAATACATCTCCAGGTTATGTGAACACTTTAATTTCAAAATTGTCCTGGAGTGGTAGTTACAATATATTAAACATATTGTAGTTACAGTATATTAAACCATATTTAATGAGAAATATACAGTATAAATGTTACATTTTTCATCTGTTATGAAAAATGAAATATTAGTAATATTATAACCTAGATTTTTAGATTATATAATATGCAATATGAATTTTCAACATATATTACAATTTAAGTATCATACTTATAATCAAATTTTGTGTCTAAACAATGTTTGCATTAAAGTATAAATTTCCTCTATTAAATAACTATTCAAAAAACCACAATATTTCTAAATGTGCACATAATCTAACAAAAGGTTATAAATTCATAAAACGTCGTATACAGTAACAATAGAAGCCTGAAGTCTTCCTAAAATAAGGGGACATATCCTGTACAAAACATGAAAATAATAATAATAATAATTATATATAATATTACAATTTAATTAGCATTTTGTTATGTGTCCCCTTAAATCAAGGACTTATAACTGTTATAAGTTATTGCTTTAAATAAGGGTTCTATTGTAGACTGAACGGAGACCTTTATTTATAATAATATAAATTATATTTTATATACCTTTTATATAAATTAACATTTCTAGAAAGTGACCTGTCACAGTAAGGGTTATCACATGTACAATAACTATTATTCATATTGCACAGAATGACATTGACAAATGAAATTTCTAATGAATAAATATTGCTTACTTGATAGTCTTTCGGGTAAGCATTGGTGTTCTTTTCATAGGTCTAACTGATGCAGATTTTCTTTCTGTACCTCCTTCCTCGTCGTCAAATAAAAACTGTTTTTCAGCTTGTTTTTTTCCGCTAAAGCAATCGCATAAACCACAAAGCAAGACGAAAAGCGCAACAGACACGAGACTAGCCAATGAGATTAGTAGTGTAACGAAAACTGGTGCATCTGTATAAAATATAAATATATGCAATTAATATATATAGATATATTCAGCATTACTACTACAAACTACTTTTCTGCTTGTGATCGTTCTTCTACGAAGAAATAAAAATGAATAGGGTTGATGGAGGAAAGGTTAATAGCATGTGAATTTTTGCATCCAATAGCAAAATTTATACTCGGTCTTATCATTTATTATCATTACTTATTGGATTACATTGAACACTCCATTTCAAAAACACTTAGATTTAATGTATGCAGTTCTTTCACTAACAAGTTATATGAAACCTGTAGTTGAGGTCTGTACATCGCTTGCATGTATTCTGTGAAAATGTCTTTATTCTTTGAAGTATTCTATAATTGAAGAAATGTTGCATCAAATGTTCTTAAAAGAATTAAATAACAGAAATTTAAAAGCCTATGAAACAGTATAATTGTTTTTATTTAATTTGAACAAATGGTTGGAATAAAGTCAGATTTCACTGAGAAAATGTGTACATTTTTAAATAGGAAATTTACAGACGTTTGTTGGATTAATTTAACGCAGGTAGTATAGGGTAAAACTAAATGATGCGGTAAAAAAATCAAATTAAACAGCGATAAAAGGTAATAAATTGGGAAGTTTACTAATTAAGTAATTAAAAAACAACCATCACTGTTAGTTTTACCGGGCAAGTTGAGTCAGTTTTAACGGGCAAGTTGAATCTATTAGCTTACAAACTGAAAAGGCTATTTGCGCTTGTCCTATGATAAAACTAACTGGTAGGTTAATTTGACGAACTAAAATGTGAATACACCTTTAATTTCAAGAGTTGCAGTACAATATACAGTATGTTTGTGGATATATTCTGTAGTGAAAAGCAAAAGCTATAATTCCAAAAAATAGAAATAATTGGTTTACTATGAATAAAGTTTTATTGGTAATATACATCTTCTAACAAATAATAAAGATATGAAGAAAGTACTGACCAGAAAAATCTTTCTAAGGTAAAGCAAAAAACTGATTTATGAATAAGTGATGTTCTGAGTATTCTCAAAGCACCTGAGATGAGGAGAAAATATGGACTGAATTGTCTTTATTAAGCAAAAGATTTGATTCAAAGAATATAAATTGGTTTATCACAAATATGTGACATTAATTTGAGATTAGGCCGAGATTTCAAAATGAAAACCTGTAAGCGACAAGTAGAATGGTTACCTTAACAAAAGTGAAGATCATCAGCATGATAAGTAGAAGTAGGGACAAACTTCAACAATACAAGATCTTAGAGTTTACAATATAACATGCATAAAACAATGTCATTATGATATGGGGCAATTATTTGTTGCGTTAAATACAAAAACATTTTTAAAACACTATGACGGAGATTATTCCAATTCAAAATTCTAATTTAAAATGAAAACAGCGGCAACACAGAATCTAACCAAAGAATAAAGTAATAAAGTATGTCTTGATCAATGTCTAATTCCCCTGATGATAAAAAGAGACAAAATGATTTATGCAATACATATGTTAAATAAAATAGTATTTTATAATGAATTAACATATAATTACTATTTCCATTTTGAGTGATTCTATCTTGAATTATAAGAAGCTATTTAATGGGAAGAAGATTCAGAAAATAGGAAGATCCAGAATTCAGAAAATGGGAAGAAGATCCAGAATTCAGAAAATGGGAAGAAGATCTAGAATTTAGAAAAGTGGGAAGAAAGAATATGGAAAGATCAAGAATTCCTCTGATGATAAAAAATGATTTATGCAATACACGTGTTAAATACAATACTATTTTTAAATAAATTAACATTTAATTACTATTTTCATTTTGAGTGATTCTATCTTGAATTATATTAGAAGCTATTTAATGTAAAGAAAATTCAGAAAATGGGAAGAAGATCTAGAAATTAGAAAAATGGGAAGAAAGATCCAGAATATGGGAAGAAGATCCAGAATTTAGAAAATGAGAAGATCCAGAATTTAGAAAATGGGAAGATCCAAAATTTAGAAAAATTGGAAAATCCAAAATTTGAAAAAATCTGAAGATCTAGAATTTAGCGTGAATCTTTAATTTTTTTACGCTTTTTCTTTGAGAAAAATACTTTTTTTAAGGTACTGTACACCATGAGCTTTTCTGGACATCCACTTTATCCGATTCACTGTACTGTATCTTCACATGGCATCCGTCCATTATAATAGGCAAAACCGAAATTTGTTTTATGGTGTGAACTGGATGAATTAAAGATACAGTTTGTAATTAATGAAATTTCAACACTGTACAATTTTTAAAATTTATTTATACTTATGGATACATGTTTATTTATAGAAACATCCATTAAATAAATTGATAACTTATTAATAAATTACTGGGATAAACTATAAAATGATTAGGATTGAATAATTCAGTTAGCCTTATCCGTGGGGATTGTTTTTGATTACAGACCACAGGTTTAGTCAGGCGTATTAAGCTGTGGAAGAGGTATCATTTGATTTCGTATTTCTAAACTAGAAAACAAATTATGAAAATTAATAACATGAGACCTCTTCTCATCTCATATTAGATTTAATTTATTTATACTAATACATTCTTGTACAAATTATGATAAATTTTACACAATAAAATTTAAATTTAGACTATGTTTATAAATTGAAATTTCTTAGTAGTAGTTTTATAGGAAAGCGTTATATTTATAAAAAATCTCGGTAGAGTAAATTTGTTAAGGTTTGATATAATTATTAAAAAAAAATTTTTTTTATCAGCTTTACCATTTTGTGCAATAGCTTGGTTTTATAGCCTCAACAAACAATGTATGAAGACAGTAGAGACAATCAGTAAAACAGCTTACAGAATAATTGAAGCTAAAGATAGTAAGAACGCTAAAGATATGGTTAACAGTGCCATAAGTAAAAAATTTAAAGTAATTATGTCGGATGAGTATCGCCCTCTCCACCATTACCTGCAATGAGGCAATGCAATGAACACTGTAAACATTTATCATTTTATGCTATACCCTCTTCACGCACCAATCTTGCTTGTATTTTGTATTTTAAACTATGTATGTTATCTGCATTTTAAAAGATGTGTTTTATTTGTATTTTACAAAATTGTAACCTTTTTAATTCATTTTTATATTTTTATGTGAAATTTTACTTTGAACAAACAAAAATAATTTCAAACCATGTACATATTTTACTGTGTTTGACCATGAATAAATAAATGAAATGAATAAATAAATTTGAACTTAAGAATTTAAGTTTTATTTTTGACATCTTTAGACAATAGCATTTATCTTTGTCGTGCTTCAAAACAAAGCCAGATTGAATTAAGTTATTTCATCAAAAGGTAGAAATGTAAACGATAAAATATATTGTACACAAATGTTCTAATGAGATATATTTATCATGAGAAAGAAGTTTAATAAATGTCACCTTTTGAACCAAGCCATTCCATTACTACCTATTTATGTTAATAAATATAAGTCACATATATTATAGATAATGCATAAATAGTAGAAGATCAATTTTATAATGCAAAAGATATATTGTATAAACTATGTGCATGAGAGATTTTAATGTCAAAATTCAAAGTGTAATAAAATTCACCTATAATTAACTTGTGAGTGAGTGAATGCCTTCTTCCAATATGATAACAATATGTCATATCAGATGGATTTTTTTTATAATACAATATATGGAGTATTGATGGTACATCTTTTTGAAGGAGAGATGTTAATCTGTTTATTGGTGTCTAATAATTTCTCTGAACCTTGTTCAGATATGATAATTGTTCACTATTGATAATATGATAATACTATCAGATAATGCAATGCCATGCTGAGACAAATGTTTTCGGCACAGATGCAAGAATAAAAAGTCTTTACCATAAATTGTAATAAATTAATCGCTAAAATGCAAAACAATAGGTAAAATAAGCAAAATAGATAATATAACTACATGCTTCAACGGTTTCTTTATCGTCATAGTTGCAAAGGATTATAATAGGTTGTTCCAAAAATCAATACATTATTATATTAACAAATAAAATACAAGTAGAAAAATATCTATTGAAAAATAAATAATAAAATATCAGGAGGAGGTAGTCAAATTTTAGTTGGTTGTTTCATACAAGGTCATGTAATTAAAAAAAAAAAACAGAAACCATTTATGATCGTAATTCTGCTTTAATGTCTATGCACATTCTTTGATTTCATGTGCCACGTAATAAATGCGTACAATTATATTGCAATTTCTTAAATTTTCAATGCAATACATGAGAAACTTAGCTTTGAAAGTTTTAATAAATAAAATATTAATACATGGTTATAGATGGAATTTAAAAAATGCTTTTTAAATTAATAATCGTAATAATGCATTGTTACAACCAACTAGCACAATAAAATTTTGAAAATTTATTATACAAATAATGATTTTTTATGAGTTGAATGGGGAGAATATTTTCATGAGTTTAAGATTGACTGTTCTATTCAATGATGTGCTTAAATTATTAATTTAATTAATTTGTTTTAAATTATTTTGTTTATACTCTTGCTTTATGAAAACAAAGTTGTAAATTCATAAAATATTGAATTTCTACATGAATTATTTTTGTTTTCACAAAATTCACAACTATAAATATTACACATTAAATTACAGGTCGTAAAATCAATTTTATATTTTTCTAATAATCAACTCTACGATTAGTGATTGCAGCGAGGTATTTTGGAATAATAATTATATCGTCTTCAACCTTGATTGATCAAACAATCACCATGAACGTTAGAAATGCACATGAAGTCTATTCAATATGACTGATCGGCTTACTTAATTAACAGCGAGATTCGAAGTACGCTAAAGACAAACAAACATATGATACAGTACAATAACAAGGTTTCTGAACAGATCCAATAAACTTCAGTCGCTTGTTTGTTAAAGTAATCAACTTCGTAATAAAGTTTCATTTCCTTACAAAAATAAACAGTATATCACTATTGACATAGGTTTAAGCGAGATTATTCATTAAAAGTCCATTTCAAACTTCATAGCATATTTTGATACAATCTAATCATGTACTGTAAAGTTGTAGTGAAGCTGTAGCTTGTTGGTTAACATGCTTGCCTTCCAATCCCATGGTCCAGGGTTTAATCCTGACCTAGTGCCAGGGTTGTAACTCACGACTTTTTAACTCCACTCCCTAAGCGTCAAATGAGAATTAGTTTATAAGCAAATTATAAAATAGTTTATCCATCTTGTAATTGGCGAGTTTCTTCACTGTTTGATGTGTATGAAATAAAAAAAAGGTGTTCTTCCAGAAATGGATGTCCAATATGGAAATCTTGATTAAACATTACAAAATGATATACCGTCTTTTCTTAAAACTGTGGATCCAAGTTTATATTAAATAAATACAGGTTACAGCACTGATAAAAGAATTAATAAGTAATAATAAATCAAACTGGTTATTACCACAATATTAATAACTAAAATAACAACAAAATGATTTAATATTAAAAGAATCTGTTAAACTTTGTTTGCCCAGGTGTACCCCTCGCATACCCTTTACCAAAAAAAGGCCTGCTCCTTCTATCTAAATATATCAAAATCCTCAATCTATCCACCACTGTGTGTGGCAGGCCTAAAATTATTTAATATTCTGTGGTGGTATATTCATAAAAATGTTCAAATAATAAATAATTTGTTAAAAATTATTAAATAAGAATGAATTATAAAGTTGTAATATATTCCTTCACAACTCATCCTCCAAAGACTTTTTCACTGTTGCTTTTCAAAGATTGCTTTTTACCATTCTACAATAATAATGCTACTGTGAATACATTTTAAATAGCCTATTGTCAGTCAAAGACAAACAGCTAATTCAAATAGGTGATCCACTTCATTTTCATCATCTCTCTATCCACTACATATTTAATGTTAATTACAAATTAGTGTTTTTTTCAGGGTTAAGTGAACTATAGCCATGGACATATGAATATTATAATTGACAAATGAAATTGTTAATATAAAATAATTGCATATTGTTTGATGCGTGGGTGGAAGTAGCATAAATTGTTGTACCTTGTTAATGTGACTTGAATACTAATATACAGCTACAAACCATCTTTTTTTTAAATGATATATATATACTTTTATTTGCCAAGAAGTGGCCTAGTTAAAGCAAGGGACAACTAGGAAGGGTGAGGGCTCAGTACAGCCGCACTGTTTTGTGGGGGTTCAATCAATCCTAGGGAAAAGAGTGAATGAAAACAGTACTTGCTTTATAAATTCTGCACACTACTTTGGCTTAGACAATTATTGTTATGGTTACATTATGTCATTTTGTATTTTTGTATTCCATTGAATAATTATAATCATGCTTTTTGTATACAAATATATTTCTTAAAATCCAAAAATGTGGATGAAGATGCACTGAAGATTAGCAGACTATACCAATATTGGATAGGGATGTTCAAACTAAAATTCAAATGTTTGTATTATATTACTCTCTTCAGAGAGAAGGCTGGGGCGGATCCAGAGGGGGGTCCACGGGGTCCGGACCCCCCCTAAATTTTAAGGGTGCCCTTTTTTTAGAGGTTCAATATTTTATTCGTGTGACATATTTGTGTGTATATTAGTATGCACAGAGTAGGCGACACTAACCCCAAAAATAAAAACAGAAATTTATCACAATGAGCGCGATGTCAAGTTACGGCGGCCGATCAAAGAGCATCGTGAGAGGTGGTGACACGTGATGATCTCTACTTAAACTTCTAAAAATAGATCGTTTCACATACTACAGAGGGCGCATGTAAACTTTTTACGATTCAACTCCGCGTACGTTACCATGCGCGCTATATCATTGACGCGATTATTTGTCTATTGGTAAACACATTTTTATGTATTATTATTCTGAAAATAATTGAACTGTAAACATAATTCTTTTGAGTATTTGTTTATTTACATATCATTCCATCAGATCAACTATTTTTTATTTCCATTACATCCAACCAAACATGTAAAAAATGTAGTTAAAATATTGTACTATCTAGCGCGTACGACCATACGCGGTAGATTGTTCACTCAAAAATCATCGAACAGTCCTTACACTATTCAACCTTGTTTTTGTAGTTGAGCCTCTCATGACCTGGGATTTGTTCTACAAGCCATGTGCTTTTTTCTCTGAGAAATATTTATTATAAGTGCCAAAAAAATGTTTTTTTCTCGATATTAAGCCTTTATTATTCAAATCTTTTAAAGAAAAATCACACATACCATAAAGAAGGTTCATTTTTGAATCAATATTTGTGAAAATTACGTGAGGCTCAACTTCAAAACCGCCATTTTGTGATATGATGTCATCGTAAGCCATTCAAAGCTGAGCTTTCCCGCGATCGGCAGAGCTCACGGTTGAATGATTTTGGATTCTGGCTATTTGATTGGTGGACGCGAATCACCCACAGCGGAATGTTTTCTCTCGCGTGTACCAAGAAGTCACATTTAGAGCAATGAATTTGTACGAATTCCGTTAAATAAACAACTCTATATATTTTATAAACATTTAATAACATATTTTATTGATATTTCCAATGTTGATATATAAAAGAAATTACTATAAAACGTAATTATATGTAATTATTTTAGCGAAAAATGGCGCAATTTGTTTACAACGTTCGTGGCTAAAAACGAACATTTTCGGAAAAGTTTTAGACCCTATATTTCGAAAACTACAAGTCAGATTTTCGTAATTCTTTCTTTATTGGAATATTGAAACAAAATACCAACAGATAATGTTTAAATTGGTTGAAAAATAACAACTTTTAATTTTGCATCGTTATCCCTGCTAATAAAGTGTCATTTCCGGCGAACTAGAAAGGTGCCATTTATCATGGATTTTGCGTGCGAGAGTGCCATTTCCGGCCATCTAAGTGTGTCCTGTAACAAAATTCGCTTCGCCACAACCCCCACCATGGGGGGGAGGGGGGGGCTGTGGCTCAAATACTCAATATCTCATGTGCCCTTTTTATCGGCGGACCCCCCCCTCTCAAAAATGTCTGGATCCGCCCCAGGAAGGGTTATTGTTAGTTTATCCGGGTATACTAGGAACACAAATTGACTGATATAATGATACTGATAGTCATGCTAATGATGAAGGATACTGAATATTATAGAAGGAATATTATATAACTTGATTATCATTTTGTCAATCATAGATTATGAATCTGCAATTGGTTTATAACTATGTAACATATTTATAAACCAATTGCAGATTCATTGTACTATGAGATTCCTGTTGAGAGCCCCTTTAATTCATCAACCATATCAATATGACTCAAAATTATAATGAGGTTTGTATATCCATATCTTGACTACATCAGCTACCTGATGATAATGACCCTTTTGAAATAATTGCCAATTTAATCAATTATCAAGTTTATAGTATATCTAACAATTTTGTTCAGTTCTATTCTCTATAATGCCTTTGAGTAAAAAGAGCTGCAAACATTTATTATTGCAAAACCTACATTTTTTTTTTATTTTTGAAAATTTAATGTACTCCAGTTAATGATTACACTAAATCAACTGTAAGTTATTTGTAGATTCTTCATTTTTGTAATGTTTAAACAGCACTTGGAAGCAAATTGAATAACGAGAAATGATATGGTGGGTGTTAATTGCTAACAAGATTAGCCGTGTAGGTGTATGATGGGTTTAATCTTACTAAGTTAGAGTAGCTATTCATTAACCCGTTATTACTACTGTAATCGTAAACAAACTGGTTGGTACATTGCTTGCTGGTGACTATTGCATGGGAAAATGTTGTTGTTTTCGCGTTATTATATGGTATTGATCATGACTTTGGATCTGATAGGTAGACCCCTATTAAAGGGACACCTTCGGGACCCAACAAATTTACCCCTTAATAGGGGTGCTACTATTCAGGGAACACTAACCAAAAAATTAAATTGTCTCATTAATGGGGGTTTTCGGGAAAAACTTTATGAACATAGGATTGTACTATTGTAATACTAGTATGTTTGCCGACTTGGTAGTGATTTTTTTTTAAATACACTGGACCTAATGCTGAGGAAACGGAGACAGGAACCACAGGGTTGACTTACATTTTTACTTTGATATATCTATGTATATAAAAATGACAGGCACAAAATAAATTCTAAAATGATATACTGAAATTTTATTATAAATTTGAAATGATAAAGATGAGGAAATCTGTGAAAATGAGAAAAAGTCGCCCCCAACCGAGATTCGAACCCGGAACCTGCTGATTGATATGCAGGTGTCCTAACCATTACACCACAGGGATTTGAAGGTATTGTTCTAACTCAGTTGAAACACTCTCGGTGTGGTACGGCGGAACATCACTAGTCCCTCAATTGTATGCAAACGCACCAGAGATCAAATTGATACGGCCTCATCCTTCAGATATATATATACAGATTATGTATGATATACTGAAAATGTATTAATTTGAAGTGATAAAGATAAGGAAATTCCTCATCTTTATCACTTCAAATTAATACATTTTCAGAATATCATTGGGAGGTTTAGAATTCACTGTTGATCTATAATTTACATTAATTATATCATACAGAATTCTGCTAAAGAATTGATCCAGCATAATTCTGTAATCTAGTATTAATTTATTAGATAATATTTCAATTTGCACAAATTCTCCCAGAAGGAGCACTTCCATAATGTGTACAAAATAGATAACATCATAAATTGAAGCAAACAAAAATTAAAACAAAAATAATAAATAAATAATAAAAATAAATAAATAATAAAAAATAAATAATAAATAATAAGAATAATAGAAGAATAAGTACTTACTATCGGTAGTTCCATTCTTCATGATGGCTGCTAATTCTAAAGTGACAATGCCTATGAAAGAAATTATAATGACTCTATGATAACAAAACATAATATTACAAGATAATAATTTCGATCAGTGGTGTAAATTACATATGGTAGAAATTACCCTGGTACTTGACCTAGCATGAAGGTATAATGTATACCTCATCATAAATACAGTACTACCTATACAATTGTCTTAAGTTGACCACAGACCACTTTATTAATTTGTAAATAGACTATCAACAAGTAGGAGTCATCTTTGATCATTTCAATTACAGGTATAAAGGTCATAAACAACATTTAGTTTAAAAATCAGAATACTTAAATACTATAATAATTCAATAATCCTTTGCATAAGTTCTGAAATGTTAGTTATAAGCTAGACTTGCCCCAAGTCTGTATTTATTGTCTTTTTTTTTTATTTATTTGTTTTTATTTCGACCGCGATTTTTGTCTGAAAATACAGAGTATCCAAACTGAGTAATACACGTATGAATAAAAGTATATGTGCAAAAATATTTATATTTTTACTAATATTAACACAAAACTCCGTCTGGAGCCCAGACTAGTTATAAGCATAAAGGTGGTACAAATATACTAGGCCTACTAAATGTGTAAACGTCCACTATTAATGCAATATAAAATAAATGTTGTTTTTATCAAACAACTAATGTAATGCAATTTTACAAACTGGTTTAGACAGGGAAGTGACGAAAGAATGTGGTTTAGATAGGAAATATATTAAATTAAATAAATTATTATTGTTTTGCTGTAGGCCTACCTTCCTGGTAATTGACTAAGTATGCAACATATGCTGTAATAATGTACAGTTGATAGGTGTGTGGATAACACCTGAACTTCAACATCGGTTAGGAGTGATCTAGTTAATATTTATCATTATTTAATCCATAATGAAAGGTATACGTTATCTAACTAGCAATACAAGGTAATATATATAGATAAAATATATCTTAAAATAGGGAGCGTCTAATGATTAATTACCAGTTCCGACAACGTTGGTCCGGCTTCCTCTCCTACGTAACGCTTCACTAGACGCCGCAAACGCCAGGTATATCAAAAGAGCACCGCACTTAAATTCATGAACAACAGGTTGTTTTCTTCCAACAGTTCATAGTTTCACCCAAAATACAACTCATCCATAATTCCCCGGATATTCACGTGGAGCGTAGATTTTTTTTTGGTTTAAGTACGAGTAAAAAAAGAACTATGAATGCTTTCGAGAAAGCCCACCATCATTTTTTAGCCTGCTCAGTCTTCTTTCCGTCGGAGTTTTCGTAAGATGTTTATTGACAGACTGCCTTTTGGTTAGTAAATGTGCAAGGAGGTTGATTAACGACCGCCCTCTATATATTTCATCCTATTGTACTGTAAACTGGCACCAGCAGAGGTGTCATTTAAAAAAAAAGTTTTTAATAGAAACCCTCCTTTGGGACACACTTATTCAAGAAACACCCCTATTAAGGGGACACTTTACCATGAAATGAATGAGGGAAAAATATAATATTTTGAGATTTTTATTATGCAAAGCGGTTGTCCATATTTGATATGCGACGGCCTTATATTGGCTTTAAGTGTAAGAATATACAAATAAATAGCATAAAACCTATTCAATAAAACAAATTTTATGATAGCAATAAATATAAACGAAATACGGTAGACCATTGGGTAGCGTCACCAAATTAACCCCAAACCTAAAAATCAAACTTGTTTACAACCGTTTTATGAAGATTAATAGCGTATTAATAATATGTTATCAATTACGATGGCCTTCAAAATTTTGGTTCATTCAATAAAACGTTGGGGATTCCCCATTTTGACTACTAGTGGTAAATGATTTGATGTAATGAAGATCAGCGGGATACAACTGAAAGTGACAACATGTTGACAAAACGAGTTACAAACTGGACGAAAAAGCCGCGGCCTCGCAGACGACAAATTTTAATAAGTGGAAAGATTGACGAAATATTGTGGAACGTCGGAGAAGAGGACATACCGTACTGCATGGAGGATGGGATAGGCGCGCCTTCATTCATGATCACCTGTATGACATAAACCAGATGATTTCGTCACGATGGTGGTTGAATTATGCGGAATCACTATTCAATACGAATAGTTTATATGACAAGGAACATAATATTTAATACTGTATTTAAACTCCACTGCAAATTGAGGGGGTGAGTGACGAAAATGATGTTATTGTGAAACGATATAAACATGTATTTTCCTCCCTTTTCTGTAGGCCATATTTGTCAAAATGGGTGAAGATGTTGGGGAAGAAGATTGGATTGGTTTTTTACAGAAACTATATACAATGGGGATATTTACGATGAATTGGACAATATTTGATATTATTTTCTGGCCATTTTATTACGTGAAGTTATAACTTTTTTAATGGTATTTTTCTTGGCAGCAGCAGTGAAACGAGTTCACAAAACACCGATTTTTAATTAAGGTTTTTTAAAAACCCCCAATTGATACGGGAAATTTAGCTGAACATGATCTTTTTTTTAATGGTTTAGCAGAAAACCGTAGGTCTACTTTTGAATTCAGCAGAAACAGGTCCTAAAGGTCGGAACAGCATGTAAAATGGTACAGTAATGTAACATAGTGTCTTGTAAACGTACACGTGTAAAACTATACAAAACGGTAGAACATGTTTAAGCTTGGTTCCCACTAGCGACGCAACGTAACGCAACCTACGCAACGTAATAATATGCCCTTCCAATAATTTTGTTTTCCCCCGCCTGCGTGAAATCAAACCTGCGATGTTTGCAGCACTGTTACGTCGTCGGTTCCCACTTGTGATTACGCAATACAGCACTTTTAAAGACCAACACCTGCAGCTCTTGTTGACCTGTATTACTGTTCTAATCCGGCTTTTAAACATTTTTGTTAGATCTATATTACCATCTGTTACACATTTAATTACTTCTAACACATACACAAATCAATGCTTTGAATAGACTGATAAATGCTATTTTAGAGAAAGAATACACGTGAAGTGGCGGACCATCTTTGAATAGGATAGATATTTTATATAATAATATTTAATACATAAAATAAAGTTTTATAAAACGCTATGTACTGATGTCTCACATCGCTCAAGCTTGGTTCTCACTAGCGACGTAACGTAACGCAATCTACGCAACGTAAGAAAATGCCCTTCCAGTCATTGTGTTTTCCCCCGCCTGCGTGAAATCAAACCTACGATGTTTGCAGCACTATAGTCCATGGGATTTAGACTTTTAACTCACACAAGAAAAGAAAAGGTTTTTTTGATGAAATGTGTTCTTTAGACCCTACTGAACACATTTATCAACGTTAGGACATTTTTCGACAACGGGAAGTAGCCTAATTCGCATAATTAAAAATGGCCGCCATTTTTAATAACGTACTTTGTATCTTGGAAACCGCTAGTCACAGATACTTAATTATGGTGTTAAAATCGTTAGAGTATATGTTTTTATATTCACTTTAATGAAAAAGTTTGTCCAAAAATGAATGGAAGTTCTATTTCTAACATTATTGACCTTTGACCTTGATTTATCATATCTCAGCAACCACTAATCGGAGATATACAAATTAGGGCTTAAATTGTTCAGAAACTACACATTTATATCCAGTCTAATGGCATATTTTTGCAAAAAATGGCGGATTCTAACATTATTGACCTTTGACCTTGATTTATCATATCTTAGCAACCACTAATCTGAGAGATACACAATATGGCTCAAACTGTTCAGAAACTACATATTTATATTTTGTCTAATGGCATGTTTTTGCAAAAAATGGCCGATTCTAACATTATTGACCTTTGAACTTTGCACTACATAAAATCGCATAACTTTGAAAATATTGTACATATGAAATTGTTTTTAGTGTCAAATTGTTCAGAACATACATGTTTCTATAGAGTCCAATGACACATTATGTCGGTTTCCACTTGTGATTACGCAATACAGCACTTTGCGTCGATACGTCGTTGCGTGCATTCTAGTGGGAACCACGCTTTAAAGACCAACAAGAATGATTGAAATGGATGAGATTTTAGTGGCTTGAATTGCTTTAAGAGACACATTGATGACAGATATTATGCCGGTTTCAAACTAGTGGCGCTTGAGCAAAAATCCCCTGGGGCAAGATTTAAGGTGTGGTTTGGGGTGCGGTGTCAGAAAAAAAAACATCTTCGTTAGCCTTTATTGTAATATTTCTCGAATAACAAAAACAAAACATAACCTGAGTAGTTTTATGTTTCTCACGTTTCACATTAAAATAATGTTAATCGATGTTTAAAGTCTGCGCATGATGATTAGTTACCATGGTGAATATATCGTCATCCACATCCATCCATTATCGTCAATCGATCATTCATTGATACCATTTGTCATGATTATCTTCTAAGTACACTCATGTTTTATATTAAGACGACTTTCGATAAATGATCGAAGATTTCGTCACCTGTGCTGCCGCCATTTTACTCAGATTGTCAATCTCCTAGATCTATCAGTTGAACAGTATCATTCATAATCGCATATTATTACAGTCACATATAACAGTAACACACAATTCGATAAATTGTTTTATACATTTATCCTTTATGATAATGTTAATTTAATTGTTACGGCCATATATTAATTATATAGGCTATGCTCGATTCCTTACTTACGTCAGTACTCGCCTAAGTAGTATGGCCCTAGCTAGCAAGCAAGTGTTGCAAGTCCTTGAAATTGGCACATTCGCTAAAACAAGGCCTCTAGGCTAGGGGCCTAGCCTAGGCCTAATATAATTTGTTTTTTAGTAGGTCAGTGATAATGATTCAACGTTGTAATGTCCTTCCTTGGAGGAGATTGTATGCCTAGCTAGCTAGGCTAAGCCTGCCTACTATCTATTACTACTACCTAAGTAGGCATAGAGGCTAGGCCCTAGCTAGCTCATGTTATGAGTCATACTCATCATAGTCATAGCCTAACCCCTAACCTATATAGGCTAGGTCTAGGCCTAGAATATTTTAATAAACCCGCCTACTAAATCATCGAGACGAATAATGCATTTATCAAAACATGTAACCATGTAGTATGCTTATCAGCAGTATACTCAATTCTAAGCATAAATAGGCATATTTTATATTATCTAGGCCTATTAAGCCTACTAGGCCTAGGCTATATGCCTACCAAAAATAATCCTGCTTTCAGCAGAAGCAGCCCTCCTCCTGCTGAGCTAGCAGCAGTGAGAGAGAGAGATGAGAAAGTTGAGGCAGCGCGTCATCAACTACTTTCAACCAATCAAGAAGCATTATTTTTATTGTAGAAAAGTTACCCAGTATTATAAAATAGAGGACATGCAATTCAAGCTATCAAATCATCTAGGATCCTAGGTAGGTAGAGTTTCACCTTATACCAAAATATGGCATTATTAATGTTTAAAAGTGTATATGTTAAGATTTTTAATAAATAATAGCTATTTTCCAAAATAACACAAAGTAAAACGCAGAGCCAAAAATGGCTCTGGTAAAACGCTTAGTAGTGCGCCACCATCGAGTGTATCCGCACGTGCGTTTGTTTGTTGTGTTTTGCATGTACTCTTCTACACCACCAATCATGTAGCACCTGTAAAACTGTTTTTCGCTGTGACAGTTTATGTACTTGTGGGCCTAGGCTTAGGAAGGCTTATTAATTTGTTGTACAGTACAGTATTTACTAACTGATTGTATAATAGTATTAATACCATGAAGGTTGCTGTAGAGGGTTGTGCCCATGGAGAGCTCGATAAAATATACGAAACCATTCAGTATATCGAGAAGAAAGAAGGTAGGCCTACTATACTACTACTACTACTAGGCTAGGCCCCCAAACAAAGGTCAAGCAAGCAAGGGTCTTGGCAATGCTTATTAGAGAGTAGTTAGGCTTACCCCTGCAGCTAGCCAGACTAGTTAGGACGACCCGTTTTAGGACAGGTGATACTGTAGGCCCTCGGTCTAACCATCCATCATTTAAATATAGGCCTATCTAAATAAATAATTTGTACAGAACACTGGATTTTTTTGTGATATTTTAGTTGATAATTAGTTGCGCATTAAAATTTTTGGCGCTACTGCAGTTTCGCACCACACCGTTATATCTTCGATTTCTTACCTAAACTTTCGTTTTTTACACTCACAACATAATATTATGTAACATGTTTATACGATTCGACGGATTAGGCCAAGTTGAGCCGCCGACAAGTTGAGCCGCCGTCAGAAAAACGTTATTTTCTATGAAACGCCAAATGCTTACTTTCGCCGGTGCTCGTTTCTATTTAATAGAAGTTCTATTTATATTACTTATTAGATATAACGATGTATATTCCAAAGTTTATATATCACGGTTTTTAGTATATATTATTAAATATTATAATTAAAGAGAAATAATTATGAATATCTGACTTGTAGATTCCAAAATATAAGGCCTAAAACATGACCGAAAATGATTGTTTTTACCTAAAAATGACGTAAACATGTTGCCCCCTCAGACGGCGGCAGTTGTATGAACAAGGCCAACTCCATTTTTTTGCATAAAATCACCGTTTTTTAGTAAAATATTTTGTGTATTAACATTGTAAAATTCAATAAAATATGATATTAAAAGATACGGTAGTAAATAAAAAATAATAATTATTTAACCTCATTCGAAGAATATCAATACTCTATTAGTCCTGAGAAACAACGTGATTTTACGTGGTAGGCATACACGCGAGAAAAATATTATGGAGTGCACTGCATTTTTACCTTGAAAGATTAAAAACAATTAAATTATTAAATATGACTATTTCCTTTGCTGTGTACAGTGTATGGCGGTTCAAACCAATAACATTGTAGTATGTAATTATTATTTATTTTCATGACACAATAAACCTAAAGACCATGAACTTATGTACTAGGACACCACTCTATGTTTATCACTACGCGAAATGTCGTAAAAGACGCACTGGGCGTTTCATAGAAATTACCGGCGGCTCAACTTGTCGGCGGCCCAACCGGTCATATCCCGATTCGACCACTTACTAAGTAATTTTTTTTAAATAACAATACTTTTCAAAACATTTTAAACAATACTGAACTCGCTGTCAACACATTGCGAAATGTTCGCCATCTTATATTTATCACTTAATTGCCAGAATTTATGCTTCATTTTACCCCAAAAATTGTATAAACTATAGAGGGCAGTGTTATAAAATCCGATTACACATATAGGCCTAGGCCTATTTAGTTTTGAAAAGCAAGAAATGTTTTCGGCTGTCGACGAAATAATAAAGGTTAAATTAATATTTCATTATTAGTATTATTATTCATATTAATGGTTCCTATCAATGTTTTATGTACGGACTCATATCGTCGCCGTTTTGATATGGATGTACTGTACAGCTGGTTCTTTATAAAAACCACTCTTTGCATGCAGTTTAAAAATAAAAACAGAAAATAAAACATACATTGATTTCTGGCAATTTTCTGATTCTAAAATGGCCACAGTTCGATCGAAGTATTCGCGAAAAAAGGAGCGGTTTTGAAAGGCATTTTTTGTTATGATAAAGCTAATTAACGGTGGCTAAATCATGGGAACATGTTACATAATGGCCCAAAATTGTATGATGTGGGTGTGAGAAAAAAATTAAGCGAGAAATCGAAGATATAACAGTGTGGTGCGAAACTGCAGTAGCGCCAAATTTTTGCATAAAAAGGAAATGCATAACAATAAAATGCGGTCAGTCTAATTACCGAAAACATTAACAATCAAACAACAATCAAAAAAATATAAATCAAAATATGTGTACAGATTTTGTAAGTAATGTACGGTGTTATACCATGGACCATGGTTATACGCTGTTGTACGCTTTTTAGTTTGTATTTTGTGAACACTACCATTTCGTAGGGTCTTGGCTTTTGTACGCGCGGTCTTCTCTCTGTCTTAGCTTTAGAAACACTTATCAGTAGAGGGCGACATAAAAAAAATATAAAATTTGTATTTAGATTTTTAAGATTTTGTTTTCGGATTGCTTTCGGTAATTAGACTGACCCCCAAAAAACATTTAGGTTGTTTAGATTAGGCCTAGCTAGGTTTAGGCTACGGTATGCCTAGAATAGGCCTAGTACCTAGAATAATTTAGACATACAGTAACAGTAATTATAGAGGGCGCTATGTAAGCATAGATGTAAATTAAATAGGTTATGTCAATGCTTCTACAAGCCAGCTGCGTAGCCGAACGGTGTAGACTGGGGAGCGATGGGGAACGATGCCATGAGTTCGAAACTCGTCTTTTATTTTATCAGGTTTTGAGAAGGACTGAGGCCCAATCTTCTCAATACCATATCTTTAATAGCATCCAGAGAAAAATATACGGTACCATATCCCTGGCCACAGCGTTTAGGCTTATCTAACTAGTTAAAAATAAAATAGAAACGAGAATGGAAATAAAATTATTTTTTACAGGCCTACTTTACCACTACTACACTAGTAAGTTACTAACTAGGCCTAGCTAGAAGAAGGTTTGAGTTGTTGATATTTTTGTATCCCAGATGATTTATCTTTGCTGGAAGTTTTATAATTAGTTGGTAAATAAACAGGATGTCTAATGTAATAGTAAAACTAATGGATTAGTTTGTTGATAAATGTTATATCAATGTTATGATAAAGAATTATGTAAACCACCATGACCTAGCAGAAAAGTTTAAAGAACATTATTGACGTAATATGAACAATTTATTTTATTTTAAAGCTAAATAAAGATGAAATGTATTATAAATACACTGCTCAATGTAAGTAACATCCTGCTCATATGAAGGGCAATGTCATAATATACAGTAGACAAGCAGAATTTAAAAATGTTGCCATATTGAATTTGGACCTGAGATCTCTCATTTACTAACAAACTATTATAGACCACAGAATACAGAATGTATACGGTACTTGTTTGTCATTGTAGAGGGCGACATTAAAAAAAATATAAAATTTGTATTTAGATTTTTAAAATGTTGTTTTCGGATTGCTTTCGGTAATTAGACTGACCCCCAAAAAACATGTAGGTTGTTTAGATTAGGCCTAGCTAGGTTTAGGCTACGGTATGCCTAGAATAGGCCTAGTACCTAGAATAATTTAGAGATATAGTAACAGTAATTATAGAGGGCGCTATGTAAGCATAGATGTAAATGAAATAGGTTATGTCAATGCTTCTACAAGCCAGCTGCGTAGCCGAACGGTGTAGACTGGGGAGCGATGGGGAACGATGCCATGAGTTCAAAACTCGTCTTTTATTTTATCAGGTTTTGAGAAGGACTGAGGCCCAATCTTCTCAATACCATATCTTTAATAGCATCCAGAGAAAAATATATGCTACCATATCCCTGGCCACGGCGTTTAGGCTTATCTAACTAGTTAAAAATAAAATAGAAACGAGAATGGAAATTATTTTTTACAGGCCTACTCTACCACTACTACACTAGTAAGTTACTAACTAGGCCTAGCTTGTACTACTTCTTAGTAGTTAGCCTACAGTACCTAAAGGAGGTACTGTACAGGACTCTAGGCATAGCATGGTCATTTGTAATTTATTGATTTTCTATAGGCACAGTTAACATGTGCAAAGCCAATGTTTAGTGCAGATACAGTTTTGCAAATTGTAAATTGAGCAAGAATTTTTTCCATGCACCTGTAGTCATCTGATTACATGTCACTTTCTCTATTAATGTTGTGCACAATTTTATGTTTTTTTTTTGGTTAGATATAAAGGTTGACTTACTGCTGTGTTGTGGTGATTTTCAATCTGTAAGAAATGAAGCAGACTTGCAATGTATGGCAGTGCCAGATAAATATAAAACAATGAACTCTTTTTACAAGTAAGTTTTACGAATAATTGCCCATTGAAAGAGTAATTTTTTCTTTAGCTCAGACAAAAAAAAAAAAATTATCCTACATAGACATAATATTTCTGCAAAATGGCATAACAATTTCATTCATTTCATTATATCAGATTTGCTATGTTATTAACTAATAATAACCTGCATTTTCAATACACACATAAAAACCTCTATGTCATGTACTGTAATATAAGAATTCCATCCATCAGAAGTGCTTAAAAATTCAAACCAAGATCAAACTACCATCCTAATTACAAAATAAAACACAAGTCTTTTTTTATTAACAATAACATTTTAATATTTTTTTTAATATAGATATTATTCAGGTGAGAAAAAAGCTCCAATTTTAACATTGTTTATTGGCGGTAACCATGAAGCATCCAATTATTTACAGGAGTTGCCATATGGAGGATGGGTGGCACCCAATATTTATTACTTTGGTAAGTATTTAAGCAGGTAACATGGACAAATGTCATTATGCTAAGTAGATTGTGAATATATTTAACACAATATAATTTAGTTAAATGTATTAGCAACCATTGCAGAACAACATTAACATTTACCCCTGTAAATGTAAGGAAAGAGCACATTCTTGCCTAATATTATTTCCAAATATTTATGTGGAAACCCTGGGAACTATATTGGCCTGTTATGTTCAAAATTGTAATCCACTAATAAGAAGTAAAATATTTGCCTTAAATATGCACCTTTTTCAACCAAACTTCACAATGCCCTTAAATTTTTTTTCTGTAATTGTAATATTTAACAAACCAACTGCCCTCACAAAACATGTTAATTTTTTAATCTGTTCACATTTCTATCATTAAAGGGTATGCGAATGTGTTAAACTATGGTGGTCTAAGGATAGCAGGTTTATCTGGCATTTACAAGCAAAACGACTACAAGAAGGGTCACTTTGAGCGACCTCCCTACAATCGCAGCACATCTCGTAGCGCATATCATATCAGAAATCTGGAAGTCTTCCGCTTGAAACAGGTAATTTTACTAAATTATATATACAGGCATACACTGGTTGTGTTCTTGGATGGAGACCATCTGGGAATAATCTCATTGCATGCTGTATAGACGGGAGAGTGATGGTTGATAAGGGAATCCGACTAGCATGTCAGCATGGGTTCCATACTGATTGTATCTTCTCATTGGGATAGGACAGACACTATTCGAAAGTAGTAGGTGATTGTCTCCCGGTGTGCTGTTCTAGGTAGGTGCTGCACTGCTAAGTCCCGTACAGTAATCCAAATTTTCCAGTTAAGTTTGAGGTCAATAATAAATAATTTTACATTTCAAATTACTTCTACAGTTCTATTGTATATCCATTATTATACAGATATTGACTGCTTAGAGGTTAAATATAAGATTTGACATCCCCGAGGGAATGATATTAAGTTCGAGGGAATATATATTTCCCGAAGCGCCAGCTGAGGGAAATATATATTCCCCGAGAACTTAATATCATTCCCGAGGGGATGTCAAATCTTATATTTAACCGATATAAAAGGCAATATCTGTTATATTATATAGCCAAGAACAAGTCTGCTGGGTTGGGTGAAGCTAGGCTAGCTAGGCCTCCTTATAGTATTTGTATTGTATTTAAAACAAGCCTGCCTAGACACCTTACCTTGCGAAGAATAATATACAGATAATTACTAATTAATGATTCCTTGGCAATAAAATATTCACTTAGGCCTAGGTCGTTTAAATTAACAGAAGAATTTCCATCAATAAGCCTATTAATAATAATATTATAATCAGGTAGGCCGAATAAACAATTCGTCGTCTTCTCGATCTTCGAGGAGCCGAATCACCGGATGTTCAGCGCGTACTAGTTACTAGGTTACTACCGTGAGTATTGACCAATCATAAACGGTGTTTCATCACATTTAGGGTGGACTTATAACAAATGAGGGCGCTATGTATGCATAACTTAAATAGTTTAGAAGATTAATTTCTTCAAGCAAATTCCGTGGCCCAGCGGATGAAACGTTGTCTTGCGATGGAGTGACAATTCCACCCGAGTTCAAGATCGAGTGAATGACTTTTGTTTATTTATCGGCAAACTCGAGTGTTGCACACGAAAATTACACAGTCAATATCATCGTACTCGAGAATTTATATGATTAATGACAGGGGACACGATTATTACGCGAAAATTACACAGTCAATATCATCGTTCTCGAGGATATATACGATTTACGATCCTCGCAGCGGTAGTCATGTGATGCAGTTTCAACCAATCACGTTCGCGTATTTATATAGGCTATGTAATATACTAGTTTATGCTATTCACCTGGTTAAATATATCATGGAACGACCGACAGTAACACTAACTTAATGTAAACAGCCATAATTACGCTTCTCTCTCTTCCATTTGACTTATCCAAAAAAATCAAGTAATGTTATTATGATATAAATTATTATAAAATACATGTTAATAATAGACTACAATGTTAAATTTAATTATTTATTTATTTTACCAGAAACAAGTTAAATATTGAAATATTATTAAACTGTCCTTCGTGAAAACGTGTCCACAACAACGCGCCCGGTAGTTTACATGAACTGTCTGGTGGTTTTCTACTAAATAGATTGCTCAAAACGAACAACTAAATATCCAAATAAATGAACATGATGTTAGCATGTAGTTGATAACATTTTTTTATCATAAAAACCTTCCGGCTGTTCAGGCTTAGATTAGTATGATGACAAAAAGTTATTTACATCCCAACGTATGCAGTGCCCTACCACATGGAAAACATTACAAACTGCTGATTGCGGCGGGTGCTGCATACAGTACAGAAAGAAAATACTGCAACTTTACCTACGAAGTAGCTTCGTAGATAGAACGTAGGCTACGTTGTTGGCTTCGTAGGTTCCATTGTTTGGCTTCGTAACCTCAATAAACAACTTTCAATGAGCTACGTTCTGAACTTCGTAGGGAGTTTGTAACCTAAATAAACAACCCTACGATGTTCTTAGTGAAGTAAGGTGTGAAATGAATGTGTTAAATTTAACTGGCGGAGGAAAAAGTTGTAAATTAATAAAAAATAAATAATATTTTGTAATCGTAATCTTTTCCTTCGTGCGTGTTTACCTACTCAACGGCGAATATAAATATAAATTTCCCACGATGTATAATGTAGAGAGAGACACAATCCAACACAGGTGAACCGCAACAAACAGGCCAACTAATAAACATAATATAGCGAACGTCCAGTCCCATCCAGAAACGATGCCGAGAAAAAAAGATCGTAAACAATTCATTCTAAATAATAGCATCAGGACGTTCAATCGGTCGCTCAAAAAGACTGCCGACAGAAGACCTAGTTTTTTTTGTCACATGGCATGAAACGCGATACTCTCTGCTTTACCGCAATCTCTCACATGTTTTTTTTACTCGGTACGAGCATGAGAGGGTGGCTACCGTCTGACGACGTTAAAACAGTAATTAAGATCGTGTACCTGGATTTTGTGTCACATGACATGAAACATAATACTCTCTAAACTGCTCAGCTCACATGTTTTTTCCCCTCCAATTAATTCTGGTCGGGCCTTTTTCTGTCGTAATCATTTTAAAAGGCCTATTATGTATGTTAAATCTTAATATGGAATATATATTTATTTTGCATATATTTTGTTTGTGTCCTAGCCTAGGTGTCGTTGTTTTTATAATTCGCTAACCCAACAAGGTAGGAATAAATAATTTATAGTGTAGGCCGCCGACACAGGCTAGGCCTAGCCTCGACTCTCTCTACGTGAGCTGAGGTCCACCGGCCCGATGTCGTTTCGTCGGCGGATTTCCGTCCAAATTAGGATAACCGATGCGTAGGGCGGCTACAAAAATTGACCTACTATCTTTAGGTAGGATTTTAATTAGCAAACAATACATTGTTTGTTTGCATTGTCCATGCTTCTACGAACCACCCTACGATCGAGGCGTAGCCTAGATTTCATAACAATACATCGTAGGCTACGAACAATACATCGTAGGCTACGAACAATACATCGTAGGCTACGAACAATACATCATAGGCTACGAACAATACATCGTAGGCTACGAACAATACATCGTAGGAGAGAACAATACATCGTAGGAGAGAACAATACATCATAGGAGAGAACAATACATCGTAGGCTACAAACAATACATCGTAGGCTACAAACAATACATCGTAGGAGAGAACAATGACCTACGTTCTACCTACGATCTACCTACGAAAGCCTACGCGTAGATACGAAGCAGTAATTTCTTTCTGTACTGTATACCGGAGATTGATGGTGTAATGATAATATCTGACTAGCATGTGGTAGGGCAAGCTAACTGTAGTGTAAGGCAAGATGCTTTAATTCCATTGCCTCGTCCTTTGGATGAGACATAAAGGTCCTGTGTGCCTAATTAAAATTTCCTCAGTTTCCAGTTAAGCTTAAGGACAAATATGAATTTAAGAAAAATATATTATTCTTTGATATAATTCAAATTAAGGATGCACACAATATGGCCTTTTATAAAATGGCTGACTATAAAAAACACACACAGAGTTGGTTTGAATTGTTGATATTTTTGTATCCCAGATGATTTATCTTTGCTGAAAGTTTTATAATTAGTTGGTAAATAAACAGGATGTCTAATGTAATAGTAGAACTGATGGATTAGTTTGTTGATAAATGTTATATCAATGTTATGATAAAGAATTATGTAAACCACCATGACCTAGCAGAAAAGTTTAAAGAACATTATTGACGTAATATGAACAATTTATTTTATTTTAAAGCTAAATAAAGATGAAATGTATTATAAATACACTGCTCAATGTAAGTAACATCCTGCTCATATGAAGGGCAGTGTCATAATATAAACAAGCAGAATTTAAAAATGTTGCCATATTGAATTTGGACCGAGATCTCTCATTTACTAACAAACTATTATAGACCACAGAATACAGAATGTATTCTTGTTTGTCATTGGGCATGACAGTCCTGCTATTAAATCCATCGGGCAACGTGTTTATATTATATATACAATAGTTAAAATGATCAATTTAATTCTACAGTTTGTGTGGGTAAATAGTAGTAGGTTATTGATGATATTAGCGTCATGCTGCTCTTGAATCTTCCTGATGCTCTGTCTACACTATCAAACTAATTTGACATGTGATGTTCCCAAATATAGTAGTGATATGCCCAAATATGGTAGTGATATGACATCATCATGTTCATATATGGGCACATCACATATTGTCAAATTTGATAGTATAGACAGAGCTTTAGATCTACCATTTATCTGTTTAATTCTCTGTATTGTTTTGTTATTTTTTCCTGAATAAATAATAACAAAAAATCTGTAATTTTTGCTGAAAAGTAACCATTCCTGTACAGTAGTCTAAGATAACATTTCAACCATAACCATCACCCAGGGACCACTTATATGATGCAAAACATGTTACCATGGCAACATGTTGCTTAGCTGAGTGAACACCAGCAGTTAAAACGATGTCCATGATCAATCAATCTGCATACATTAGTATTATCATTGATCATTAAGAGTTAATGTTGACACAAGACATTCAAATTATGTATCATTTTATTTTAATTTATGAAAAGTCATAGAATTCAGCATTGATTAGTGAAACATTCATGCATGCCTCCAAGATGGTATCAAATTTGTTGAATGAGTTGGTCAGTCAGGAGAATAATGTAGTAGTATAGACATGAAACATTACATTCATCATTTACTATGCTTTCTGATTATAAAAATGTTTCTTTGGCCCTGTTTCTGCGGTATTTTTTGAATACCGTATATATACAGTATTTTTTTGGCAGCTGAAACAGCGCTCATAAAAAAAATACCATATTTTGTATACCGTATTTTCCCCACCAAATTTGTGGATAAAATATGGTATTTTCAAATTTGTAAAATTGTAACCATTTCTGCTGCCATTGAAAAATACCGTATTTAAAAAAAAAACCTGTGACACGAGGGTCAACATCATTGATTTTCTGTCGCTTTCACCTGTTTTACACACGTGTATAGATAGATAGATAGATTCGGAGCGAAGACGTTACGGTATTTTATAAATTTGTAAGTACGGAATAGACTTGTCTCCAAAGCAAGTAAACTCAAAGCTCAAGAGCAGTACAACATTGCAAAAGACTAATAATAACTCGGGGAAGGAACAAATTACTTGTCCCTATTCATTACGATGTTTTGAACCGGATATTGGGATATCAGACCATATCTGTGTTCTCACTACATCTGACTAAGGCTAGGCTGTTGAAAGTGAGGCGTAAAACTTCCTTTATTGCATGCGACATTTAATTATCAACCAAACAAAAATGAAATCAAAACTAAGACGTTTTGTTAGGCCTACGATGTTTATCGGGAAAGCCGAAAATATAAGCACATGTGTATCTCTGGTGTGTGCGTGTGTGGAGATCGAGAGTGGGAATTCATTGAGAGTGGAGTAACGTCAGTGTTATCTCACACTCAGTATACTTGGGGATCAAACACAGATTTCCGGCTCACGAATGGCAATTTGGGTAAAAAGGATGAATTTCAACATGTGGGCAAGACAAGTCTGGCATTAACCAAAAACTTTTTTATTTTTATTTAATTCTTGTCCGTAGCAATACTTATGAATGGTAAAGTTGTCCTCTTTATAAATTACAAACTTACAATACATATTTTTTGTAATAATGAAACTATACATAATCTGCTTATAATAATGTTTTCTTTCTAGTTCTCTCTATCATTCTTAAACAATTAACATTTTATTTTTTTATAATTACAGCTAAATAAATCACCAGATATTATTCTTTCTCACGACTGGCCAAGAGGAGTTTATCACCATGGTAACAAAAACAAAATTTTCCGTTTTAAACCATTTATGAAGGAGGAGATTGAGACAACAACATTAGGTAATCTGTAAAAGCAAATTTATTTTCTTACATTTTATGTTGTGTTTATTCTATTGGGCATGGGTTCAATGCCGATTTTACTCCTAGTTCTGGTTGTTGAACAAATCTTCTCGGATAAGAACTATAAACTGTAAGTCCAATGTTCATAGTTTGTCCATGTTCACTTTCGAGGTAGGTTATTCGGTGATCTGATTCACAAAATATGATGGTAGGATTAATTTAATTGGTAATCCTTGGCCATGTACCTAAAGACATTAAATAAATACATTCTTAATGTTTAACTTGAGATATAATTAAGTATTAAGTAACCAAATAAGCACAATCCTAATGTTCAACATTGTGATGCACACTGAAACAAAACACCCTGGGTTCAAGTTGAGGGATATTGTATATTGGTCTTCAGATGATGAAGGGCTATAGTATGTAATATTAGCAATTGATTTATTGCAATCGTAAACATAAAATACAGATTGAAGTTGAACAGAGAAAAGCCCTATAAAAAATGAAAATTATGATACAGAGAATACCAGTTACATAGTGTCTTCCCGGCTGCCTACACTGGCCTAATCAGTTTATCATTACTACCTACATTAAATGCAGATATGTGCCCTCTATAAATGGTTGGAAATAACCAATCAGGTGGCATACATTTAAATAATGCGGAATATATTTATTTAATGGAAAATATTAAACTATCGATTTCTAAATGTTGTTGACACTCTAGATCTGTGCTGAATATTGCCGACTTTATCAATTCATTAACAATTTTATGTCTGAAAGTGTATAGACAAGCTTAACTTCAATCTTCTCCTGGATTTAGCTCTAGTGTGTATAATATAAGCTAGAATTTTGTCTTTAAAGTTTCTACCATGAACTGGCCTACTTTACATGTATTCCAAACAATTTGCAGCACTATTGCATTTTAATAATAATAGTATAGAATGTTATATATAGTTTGAATGATTTTTTTCCCTACCTATACCTGCATAAAAAACTAATATCATTTTGATTTTTACTACTTTGGTCTTTTTAAATAATGTTTATACATATATTTATTGATTAATTTGGAGAGTGGGAAACCCGCCACAAACAGAATGGATTAAAAATATTAAATAATAAAATATTTTAAAACAATATGAAAACAATATCACAGATGCTATTACATACTCTATACTGTTTAATTTCTAGAACATTCATTGGAATTCTGTACAATATTTTTGTGCCTATAGATACAACAATGGAACATTGTAGTATTTGCCTTGCATTTCTGTCTGGTTTCATGTGGTTTTAAACTACATTGAAACCCATTGTAGCCGCGGCCTCACTGGCCACTTCTTTGAGTTGAGATAATACGTAAGAAAGAACACGGAAGCTTGTATCATGTAACAATCGAGATATTTTATTTTGTGAATTCTCCATATAGTGTAACTTCTTAATACTAACTAAGACCTCCGGTCTATACGCTGGCATCATCTCAACACTAGCAGTGAGATTCTATTATACGTCGACGTCCCCTGGCATTTATGCAAATTAACCCAGGTACAACAATTACGTAATTGTTTGCTAGTTTACGCATACTGCCGTTACACCCATCCTCTGGGTATCTTTATATTTTCATCCAATTTACTATGTAATATTACACTTTCAATTATTTATATGTTCTTAGGAAGCCCTCCTTCTGAAGAGTTACTCCACTTCTTACAACCTGAGTATTGGTTTTCAGCTCATTTGCATATCAAATTTCCTGCTATAGTTCGACATCAGGTATTCATTTTATTTCTGATTTCTTAATACTCGTTTAGATAAATGTATTACATGTATAACAATTAATTTTCTCATCTTTATCGTAAATTAATTCATTTTCAGTATATCCCCGAGCGATTTATAATTGACTCTTTGCCTGTTAATTTATATATGTA
Organism: Antedon mediterranea; assembly: GCF_964355755.1. Taxonomy (NCBI): domain Eukaryota; kingdom Metazoa; phylum Echinodermata; class Crinoidea; order Comatulida; family Antedonidae; genus Antedon; species Antedon mediterranea. Next base: position 17,202,434 of record NC_092671.1, on the reverse strand, counting down.
AAAGTATCTTTTTGAAGTTCCCACTCATTTTGACATTTTGAATTCTGTTCCGCCGCACCTCATCAAATCAAATTTGAAAGCCCCAGTAGCCTAATGGTTAGGATGTATGCATATCATGTAGGTTTTAAGTATGTATCTTTTTAGTTAGGGTGGCTTTTTCCCATTCTCTTTATTGTTTTAAAATTAATTAAAGTAACATTTAAAAAAAAATGTTTGTGAATCTTATTCTGTGCTTTTTTTAAATATAATATAATGTATATATATATATATATATGTAATACAGTCAACTCTCCCAGTACCGGAATACCTTTGGGCCGGTCAAATATTTCTGGTTTTCTAGAAAGTCTGGTATTTGGAATGTGTTTTTAATGGTAAAAATGAATTTGGGACTTTTTGGACTTGGTATTGGGAGTCCAGTATTTAGAGAGTTGACTGTATTACTATTAGGTAGTTTATGTGGCAACGTTTTTTGTGTACGGTAAGGTTTTATAAAGATTATTCAAAAACTATTAATGATGTATACATGTTATATAAAAAAGAGTTCTAATTTACTAAAAAGGTTCAAGTTAAGCAATTTACTAAAAGGTTTTAAATTTAGCATACAGTAAATTTTTAATATTCACTATTATACAACATAGACATTATTGGCCTTGTTTGATTCCCAAGTTTGTTTTTAAATGAATAGAATACATAGATGTAGCAAATTACGTTTAATTAGGCAGTTTTTAGACAGATCAAGGATTAAATATCACTGGCCTGAGGTGCTCTAAGCTTCTTCTCTTGGCCTCTCTTAATAGTACACAACGTTTTTATAGATCATAGGAATCACTGGCCTGAGGTGCACTAGGCATCTGCTCTAAGTGGCCTCTTTTGATAGCCCACAAAGTGTTTGCTAGGATCATGGGAATCCCTGGCCTGAGGTTCTCTAGGCTTCTTTTCTTGGCCTCTCTTGATCGTACACAAAGTTTGAATAGATCATAGGAATTCCTGGTCTGAGGTGTTCTATGTATCTTCTGCTTTTGGCCGCTCTTAATAGTCCACAAAGTGTTTGCTAGGATCATGGGAATCCCTGGCCTGAGGTGTTCTATGCATCTGCTTGTGGCCGCTCTTGATGGTGGTCCACAAAGTGTTGGCTAGGATCATGGGAATCCCTGGCCTGAGGTGTTCTATGCATCTGCTTGTGGCCGCTCTTGATGGTGGTCCACAAAGTGTTTGCTAGGATCATGGGAATCCCTGGCCTGAGGTGTTCTATGCATCTGCTTGTGGCCGCTCTTGATGGTGGTCCACAAAGTGTTTGCTAGGATCATGGGAATCCCTGGCCTGAGGTGTTCTATGCATCTGCTTGTGGCCGCTCTTGATGGTGGTCCACAAAGTGTTTGCTAGGATCATGGAAATCCCTGGCCTGAGGTGCTATAGGCATCTGCTATTGGCCTCTCTTAATAGTACACAAAGTGTTTGCTAGGATCATGGGAATCACTGGCCTAAGGTGCTCTAGGCATCTGCTCTTGGCCTCTCTTGTATGACCTGAGGTGCTCTTGGCATCTGCTATTGGCCTCTCTTGATAGTACACAAAGTGTTTGCTAGGATCATGGGAATCCCTGGTCTAAGGTGCTATTAGGCATCTGCTCTTGGCCTCTCTTGTATGGCCTGATGTGCTCTTGGCATCTACTATTGGCCTCTCTTGATAGTACACAAAGTGTTTGCTAGGATCATGGGAATCACTGGCCTGAGGTGCTCTTGGCATCTGCTATTGGCCTCTCTTGATAGACCACAAAGTGTTTGCTAGGATCATGGGAATCACTGGCCTGAGGTGCTCTTGGCATCTGCTATTGGTCTCTCTTGATAGACCACAAAGTGTTTGCTAGGATCATGGGAATCACTGGCCTGAGGTGCTATTAGGCATCTGATCTTGGCCTCTCTTGTATGGCCTGAGGTGCTCTTGGCATCTGCTATTGGCCTCTCTTGATAGTACACAAAGTGTTTGCTAGAATCATGGGAATCACTGGCCTAAGGTGCTATTAGGCATCTGATCTTGGCCTCTCTTGTATGGCCTGAGGTGCTCTTGGCATCTGCTATTGGCCTCTCTTGATAGTACACAAAGTGTTTGCTAGGATCATGGGAATCACTGGCCTGAGGTGCTCTTGCCATCTGATCTTTGCCTCTCTTGATAGTCCACAACATGTTTGCTAGGATCATGGGAATCACTGGCCTGAGGTGCTATTAGGCATCTGATCTTGGCCTCTCTCTTATGGCCTAAGGTGCCATAGGCATCTGCTCTTTGCCTTTCTTGATAGTCCACAACATGTTTGCTAGGATCATGGGAATCACTGGCCTGAGGTGCTATAGGCATCTGATCTTGGCCTCTCTTGATTGTCCACAAAGTGTTTGCTAGGATCATGGGAATTAACTGGCCTAAGGTGCTATAGGCATCTGCTCTTCGCCTCTCTTGTATGGCCTGAGGTGCTCTAGGTACCTGCTCATGGCCTCTCTTGATTGTCCACAAAGTGTTTGCTAGGATCATGGGAATTACTAGCCTGAGGTGCTCTAGGCACCTGCTCTTGATAGCCCAAAAAGTGTTTGCTAGGATCATAAGAATCCCTGGCCTGAGGTGCTCTAGGCATCTGCTCTTGGCCTCTCTTGATAGTCCTAATTTAAAGACCACGGGCCTTTGCTACACTTTAGAATCCTCTTCATGTCAAAGTTCGTCAGTAAAGATGCAGTTAGAAATAGCATTCCATTTTGTTGGTGTAGCCTTGTACTGTATTTTATTGTTAATCATTTTGTATTTTCCATTTTTTTTTTCCAGAACAGTGATGGAAGAGAAAAGAAGACAAAATTTCTTGCTTTAGACAAATGTTTACCAAGACGTCAATTCCTTCAGGTCTCATTTCATTTGTTTTGTAACACTAACAGTCAAAAAAGATGATTTTCATGATGATGTTGATGAAAATTATGACAATAGAGATGATAGTGATTAAGATTAACAATTATGGTGGTGGTGATGACAATCACTTGCCTAATAATCAACTAATGAATGTTTATTAGTGGAATGGTACAAATAATTTCATGAGATGAAAACCAGGTGAAAATGAAATTTCATCTTTTACCTCATGAAATTATTTGTACCATGAATAAAAAAACATTCATTATTTGTTTCATATTACATCTAATCAGTCATTTCATTTTGATTGAAGGAAAGGTACATTCAGATTGACCTAGGCCTAGAATATTGACAGAAACATTGACAGGTTTTGCCGACCCTGCGAGG